>NW_023494792.1:27065054-27205054 GCF_904425465.1 Colossoma macropomum | reverse complement strand
TGTGTTTTCAGTGCGGCTATATGAGGCGAGGTCAACACAGCCAAAGTAGTAGCCCTATTGGTCAAGGACACAAATTCACATCTCAGACTTTGCCAGCTCTGAACTCTGTGACAAACGAATACACTTTCACTTGTGAAACTTCACTGGTGCAGTGCTAGTGCGACTGGGCCTAAAGGCATAGCCTGTCAGTCTAGCAGGGCTACAGAACGTGTGAAAGCTCTCTCACTTTCTCTCACTTTCTCTCTCTCTCTCTGTCGCACGCTCACGCAGACAAATGTGTCTAGCTTTCTTTAATAGCGGCTAATAAGTGCTAGCATCTGTCTCATGTTCTCACGACTGGCTCTTGTTGTACCCGACAAACTTCCCTCCTTTGCTTTAGGCCAATGTTTACTCTTGACAACCCCTACTTAGGCATGCGGCGCTCGCGCAGACGCGCTCGCCGAGCCGCGCTGTCCTCGCTCCCCGAGGCAGCAGTTAGATCGTGTTCTGGCTGTTCGCTTGTGCTGATGTCTGAAATGAAGTGAATTCATCTCTGATATGGAGGGAAGGCATGTAATTAACGAGGGTTATAAATACAGCCCTGTAATCATTCCCCTCTCTCTCTCCCTCTCTCTCTCCCTCTCTCTCTCAACAAAGGAGATAAATTGAACTCTTGTATCACATTGTGTTGCTTTTTACTTTTTGTTTTTGTTTTTTTTTTTTCCTTTGGAGAGAGGGAGAGAAAGAAGAAGGAATTGAAAGTGCTAGAAAGAAAAGAACTGCACGCAGACAGAAAGCGCATCGAGGGCGTCTCGCTCTCACCTCAGCCGCATCAGTCGAGAACAGGGGTGTGTTTCCCAAAAGTGCGGTTAAACAACGACTGCACTGCAAAAAATGGTATCTAATCATGTGAAATGATCGTAAATGTAGTCAATAAATCACTGCTGTCGGGACAAAATCTTATATATCTCCATTTTGGTCGTTTTTCAGTTTTTGACATATTGTGAAAATATGCCAAAATATTGTGTTGCTCTTTACATTATGTCAAAATATCATGATGTATGGATTAAAAGAAACAGCCGAAAATGGCTTGGAAAAAAGTCTGGTTCCATTGACTTACATTAAAAGTAAAGTGTTTTTTCCTTCTCCTGTAAAGTTACCATTTTGGAGATAAGAGGTTTCAGCGATATCTAATATTTCCCATTTTGAGATTTACTCTTATTATAAGATTATCTAGCTTATTTCTAGACATTATTTACTTATTTTAGGTCATTTTATTAATTAAAATTATCATACATTTGCTTTCAAGCACTATAGTGAGATAAATTTGGTTTCAAGCACCATAGTGAGATAATTTTACTTGATAAAATTACTTAAAACGAGTAATAAATGTCTAGAAATAAGGTAAATAATCTTAGAGTAAGCTTCCAACAATCTCAACAGGAGAAATATTAGATTTATTGACTATTTTTAAGATAATTTTACTTGAAAAGATACCATTTTTTTGCAGTGCGTAGTTAAATGATAGAGAGACTATCATTTTGAACACTTACTCTCCACACTTAGTTGCACAACAACGCTGTTGTGAGGCGCAGTCCTGTTTGGTGTGTGAAGTCTTTAGTTTTGCATTGGAGCTACGAGGCCAAAGCCGCAGCTGTGCTGAGCTGACCCCTCACTGTTTTCTTCGCTGGTGTGGAGTTTTTACTATTTAACTTCTCAATCCCTGATTTCTGAATTGGCTCGGCTATGTTGTAAATGAAGGTCTCCCTCAATGTACTCCAAATTCAAATAAAGGTTGATTGATTGGTTTATTAATTGACATAAACTCTTGGTTTCTGGTGTGAAGCAAGCTTGCGTTAACATAATCTACTCATATTTTATGTTCACAGTTACATAAGGCATATCGATGTGCTGAAAATGTCAACAACAACATCCAGAATGTTTCAGAATGTTTGAAATAAGATGAGATATTGAGGGAAAAACAGATCAGTGCTGTACTGCCCTTAATCAGTATTCAGTTAATGAACAGGTATTTTATACAGTCTAACATTAAGATCAAGATTAGACAGAGAAGTAGCTTTACTTTTGAGTTAAGACTGATTCCTAGGTCAGTAATGTTTATTATTATTAGTATTAGTCTTATTATTATTAGTATTATTAGTATTATTACTGCTCCCTGTGGGCCTGGTGGGCTCTGTTGTTGAATATGTGGGCCTTGATGTGGAAAAGGTTGAGAACCTCTACATTAAACAATGATGTCTTTATAAACCCTCAATATTTATTGACAGCCTATGCTAGTAATTGTAATATGACATAATGATGTCACTTTATGACGTAAATGACATTGAATTGACATAAGAGGCTTTAAACTAAAGGTTAGCACTTCACTGTAGTACAGTGTTCATAAACCTGCATGACACCTACATAAACTTGTCATGAGTTCACTGCCTTAAATCTCTATAGACATTCATCAAAGCTTTTTTCAAGTATATTGTTTGAAAGTATGCTAATATCACTAAAACTGGACCCAACGTTTTATTACACACGTCTATAACCTAAGAATAGCTCAGCCGGTTTGCACTGAAGTCCCTGTAGTTACTGAGTAACAAACCTTAGTATGTAATAAGGCTGAGATTTTGAGGGGTTAATAGATAACAGTGTGTCACACAGTGTAAGAACCCACAGAACCAGGTCTATTAGAGATACTGAACAATTCCACACTGAGGCAAGTGTGCAGTGATTTAGGGAGCATTTAGCACAGTGTTAACTAATAGATTGCAAAGCAAATTGCAGAAAAAGGTGCAAGAAAAATGCACTTCTTTCTCTCTGTTTTCAGTAAGCCCTGAAATATTTGCATCTTGGTAATTTAACGTACCTTAAACCAAAGCGAATATCTCCGGCTCTGAGAGAGGAGTTTGTTTTTTTTTGTCTGACACCTCTACAAGTAATCAGCGCTGTGAAAAACAGCGTCTTTGTAAGATGAATGTTGGAAGGGATCTCCAGTCTTATTAAACCCGGTTTGCTCTTTTATTTGTTCTCTCTGTCTGCGCTCGTTATCCATTCCACAGAGAGGAATTGGAGGAATGAAAGCCCGGAGTGGAAAACGAGGAACATTGATTTAAGGCTCCGGCTTAAATTCAGCGTGACGTCTCAGCCGGAGCGATCCAGGCTTAGATTCTTATTTTGGGCTGTTTGAGTTGCCGTTGGCGACACGCTTTTTCACTTTTCTTAAGATGGATTCAGTAAATCATCAGCTGATGTCCTGGAAGGAACCACGAATGCAGATTAAAAAAACGTAGGAAAAAACTCTGCCAAGTGCGTTAGCAGTCAAAGGTTTGGATCCACCTGAGCTGCCCATGTGTTTTCATCATCTTAAAGACAGTTTGATCTGCAGTGTCTGAAATATGCTGACAAGAATGCAGTACTCTGCAGCAGCCACTTCAGTAACCCAAGAATAGCTCATCCAGTTTGCATTGAAGTCCCTGTAGTTACTGATTGATAAGCTTTAGTATGTGATAAGACGAGATTTTGGGGAGGTTGAAGACCATCTTCCACTGATTTCATGTCCAGTTAAAATAGACAATTAAAAGTACATAAACAACTAAATATAATATCAGATTTTTCAGTCTTCAGTGAGTCACTCTGTACCTTTATTCCAGCTTCCATTCTTTTCAGGAGACACACTTTCAGTTTCTCAAAGAAACCTGCAGGGCTATTTATTCACACCTCCAAAGTTCAGTCTTAGAAGCTGGTTAAGTGCTGTTTATCTGATGGGGGCAGTGTTGGCGTCTACCAGGTGTTGCAGGTGTTGTTAGGAGACCCGTTTTCTCTGTTTTAGTCATTTTTTAAACTCCGGTTTTGGAGTCTCCTGTTTTTTTGTTTTTTTTTCCGCTTATTTTCCTTCGACTTCTCTTTCTTGGTTAAAAGTGGATTATCCTATGTCTGATCTCCTCAGAAACATCTCCTGAAAATGAATTAAATGAAATAAATGGCGAGGGGGGGTGAGGGGGGGTGGCTCAGACTTTTACACAGTACTGTATGTTTTATTTACAGTTGTGTGCAAAAGTTTGAACACCTCCATCAGCAAATTGTTTTTGCTTTTCTAAGCAAAAATAACTTAACACACCCTCCACAGGAAACAAACTTAAATATGGCATTTTTAGCGCACAATTTCTTCTTTTTATTTGTTAAATTACACATGTTGGGAAAATTGTAAAATATAAAATATGCTATAACTTTTACCAGGCCAAGATTTAAAAATGATTTATTAATTTTTTCCAAAATGTTAAATTCAGCAAATAAAATATAATGTCCATTAATATGTGATATGTGAATGCTTGACCAGGGGCATCAAAACTTTTGAATACCACTGTATACAGCACCTTTCTCAAGCTCAACATCAGTTTACAGTTGCATTAGTGGAAAAAAAAAACGCACAAAGCTTGATTCTTATTCATTCATCAGAATTAAGCAAGAACAGAAAAAGAACAGAACGTGTAAAACCACAAGCACCACTGAGGTTTTGAAAAATCATCCATCTTTGCTGCGAGCGGCTCTGTGAAGGAGAAGTGTTGTGTGTAATTGGTGTAATTTGAACGTGAGTTGTGTTTGCCGGGGCCGAATGACCCCGCTAGGCCTCAGGCTGAGTCTATCGATCGCGCCCTTGAGCCGCTCGGCCGTTTAAAGCGCTCGCTCTCGGCTCCGTCTGATCGGCAGGGTGAAGGACGAGCCGTTTTAGGACGTTGTGATGAGGCCCGCTGCAGTGACAGTGATGAGATTTTTTGAGAAGCTTCAGCGTGATGAATAGCAGCGCTGGCGTCTTGACTCTCGGCGCGAAGAAACCAGTTAAGGTGCTTTGGTGCAATCAGAGGATTCATCACTTTCCGTCATCCTTCAGAACATACGCTGTGGCGCTCTGTCATTATTACTGGAATCATTTGTTTAAAGAACCCCTCAGATGTAGTCAGGTTTGGTACGTTGAAGCTTATGAGGCTAATCTAGCTCGAGAAACCAGAAATGTTCAGAAAGCTTACATTAAGCTTATTTTAATAAGCTACATTAGATCTGTACCTTCAGTGTAAAACTGAAGAAGCAAACTTCAGACACCAAACATGTCTTGGATGATTGACTACATTGGTGGTAAAGGAGGAAACCTGTATATTTGATATTTCACTGAACTATTCCTAACGTTAATAGCTGCTGGTGTTTATTAATGGACTCAACAGGGTGGAGATGGAGTCTTGCTGTGCCTCATCCTGCTTGTTATTAGGCTGGCTTGACAAACTTAGTAGTTACTGTAATGCTGTTTGTTTTGTTATTCTATGCTCATAGACATTAAATACAGACTCGCATATATTACTAGCACACTTGTATACACACACATTAACAACCTGTGATACCATAACAGTGCCCTAGGAACACCTTAGCAACCACCTGGGATAACATAGCAATGGTGAAGCAACACCTTAGTAACAACATGGGACACCATAGCATGACTCTACCTGGGATACCATGGTAATGTGCTGCTAACACCTTAGAAACCATCTGGGACAGTGTAACATGGCCTAGCAACACTTTAGCAACCACCTGGGACACTATAGCATGACCAGCAACACCTTAGCAACCACCTAGGACAATATAACAAAGCCTAGCAACACTTTAACAATCACCTGGGACAACATAGGATGACCTTGCAACACCTTAGCCACCACCTGGATGCCATAACAACAGCCTAGTAACACCTAAGTAACTGCATTGGTTAGCAACACCTTAGCAACCACCTGGGATACCATAGCAAAGGTCGAGCAAAACCTTAGCAATCACCTGGGATACCATGGTAATGTGGTAGTAACACCTTAGCAACCACCTGGGACAATTAAACATGGCCTCGCAACACTTTAGCAATCACTTGGGACACCATAGCAACACCTGAGCAACCACCTGGGATACCATAACATCGGCCTAGTAACACCTAAGCAACTGTGTTGGATAGCATCACCTTAGCAACCACTTGGAATGCCAAAACAAAGGCCTAGTAACACCTTAGCAGCCACACGGGGTACCATAGCAACAGCCTATCAACACTTTGGAAGCTACCTGGGACAACATAGCAACACCTTAAAACTGCATGGGATACAGTAGCAGTGGCCTAGTAACACCTCCGCTACCACCTGGGAGTCGTCCATATTCCCCCTGAGATCTGCAGTGTTGCCATGGCCACCCAGATCCACCTCTCATACACCTGCGTGTCCAGTTTTTCCTAGAGCCGCCAATCACTCTGTTTCTTTTCCAAACCGCGGCAGCTGATAGGCCGACAGAGGCCGGGACAGGCGAGGGGGCATTGCATAAGCAGACAGAGCTGACGTTAGGCTGGAGGTGCAGGGGGAGTTTTTGGACTGTTTTTCAGGGTTTTATGTAACGGTAATGACAGTGATGCCGCCCACTGAAGGAGGGGATTCCTCCGGCTGCAGCTTCGCACAAGTGCGTCACACACAAACACACACATACACACACACACACACACACACACACACACACACACACACGGAGATGATGGTCCCAAAATGGAACAGTCCTCCCACAGGCTCCATACAGTCTCTCTGAGAGCACACTGAGCCTGCAGCGGGGAGATAGCGGAGCCTGGGGAGCAGAGCTGTATCTGTTGGATAATAATTATTCACCTCTTCACCTCAGCATGCCACACACAGCTGCCCTCTCACAGCTGCATTGAGATTAGACACACGCAGCAAGCACAAAAACAACACTCCGCCGACACCGGCCAGTATGACAGCTCAACAGGGGGAGGATGCGCCTGTCTATCTGCGGTGAAGCACACAAACCACAAGAAATCAACCATTTAAAGAGCAGCATAGCATTTTATTTGGATAGTCAGATGTTTTTGGGTTACATTGCTCCATATTGCGACTGAAATACGACTTGCAGTAAATAGAGGTCAGTGTAAATTGGAAATCCAACTGTGGAAGACCTGATAGACACCAACACTGTCCCCATCAGATAAACAGCACTTAAAGCTTTCATCTTTGAGAGAGAGGAGAAAATCAAGCGGCTTCAGATCTGAAAACATCCACAGGTGTTTCTGTCCATCCTTCCACTGTGAGAAGACAATGTCTGGGATGCCTGGGATGCCATAGCAATGGGCAGGAAACACCTTAGTACCCACCCGGGATAATAAAGCAATGGCCTAGCAACATCTTAGCAACCACCTGGGACACCATAGCATGACCTAGCAACACCTTAGCAACCACCTGGGATAACAAAACAATGGCCAAGCAACACCTTAGCAACACCTGGCATTCTAGAACAACACCTTAACAACTACCTAGGACAACATAGCAATGGCCAAGCAACACCTTAGCAACCACCTGGGATACTATAGCAACACCTTAACAGCTACCTGGGACAACATAGCAATGGCCAAGCAATACCTTAGCAACCACCTGGGATACTATGGTAATGAGGCATTAGTGACAACTTTACAGCCACCTAGGACACCATAATATATCCAAGCAACAACTTGGCAACGACCTAGGACACCATAGCATGACCTAGCAACACCTTAGCAACCACCTTCTAAGACTGAACTTTGTAGGTATGAAAAATATCCCTGCAGGTTTCTTTGAGAAACTGAAAGTGAGTCTCCTGAAAAGAATGGAAGAATGGAATAAAGATACAGAGTGGACACAATAAATACTGAACTAAATTTTATATATATATATATATATATATATATATATATATATATATATATAACCTAGTTGTTCTGATATTTTGCCATAAAGAAATATTGCAGAATGACTTGAAAAGAACCCAATCTTGCTACAGTTACATACATTAAAGTCAGGAAGGTTTGTTTCTTCTCCTGAGAAGTTGCACGGTTTTGTTTCCGAGCGCTCTTCCTGGAAGCATTATAGAGAGTGAAGATGATGACACTTATAAACAACAACAACAACATGACAACAAGACAAGTGCTTTTTCACGGCTTTGTTAGGCTGATGTGAAAGGCTGGGAGTGAAGGAGGGGGAGGCTGAAGCTGGTGGATTCTGACAGGACTGCGAGAGTAAAGGAGGGAATTAGGAGCTCAATTTTGACAAGCAAAGTAAAACTGCAGCACAGACGCAGATAAACGCAGGCATTCTCACACAGATACGCGCTGAGGGTGAGCAATATGATGACAGATTAACGATACGGTCACCAATTACATCAAAATAAGAGTTTTCAAGTATATGACCGGTATCATCAGTACTTCTAGAACAGAGGTTATCGCTCTCCAGTGGATCGTTGGATACAGAGCTGCAGTAATGCATCAGTAAGCAGGGGAGAAGCTTAACGGCTGAAATTCACTATTTTATTAATATAATAATAATATTACATACATACATACATCATCTAAACCGCTTATCCTTCTGGGTCGCAGTGGGGCGCTGGAGCCTATCCCAGCTGTCATTGGGCGGAAGGCAGGATACACCCTGGACAGGTCGCCAGTCCATCGCAGGGCAGACAGACAGACATACACAGTCACACACTCACACCTAGGGGCAATTTTAGTATGTCCAATCAGCCTGACTGCATGTCTTTGGACCGTGGGAGGAAACCCACGCAGACACGGGGAGAACAGGCAAACTCCAAACAGAAATGACCCTGGTCACCCGACCAGGAATCGAACCCAGGCCATTCTTGCTGTGAGGCGACAGCGCTACCCACTGCGCCACCGTGCCGCCCATAATAATAATATTAGTAAATAATATTAGTGCTGTCGAAGCAAAACCTCATATTTCCATTTTTGCAGTTTTTCTGTTTTTGACATAGTTTGAAAATGCCTGTTGCTCTTTACCTTGTATATAAATTTCATGATGAATGGACCAAAATAAACGGCCCAAAATCACCTGGGAAAACGTCTGGTTCCATTGACTTACATTAAAGGTAAAGTATGGTTTTTCCTTCTCCTGCGAAGTTACCATTTTGGAGATACAAGGATACAAGGTTTAGTTCCAACAGCAGCAACATATATATATATATATATATATATATATACACATATATGTTTTTACTTAAGGCTTAATTTTCATTCAAATATTCATGATCTAATTTGACATTTCAGATCTGAAGCAGCTTGATTTTCTCCTCTCTCTCAAAGATGAAAGCTTTAAGTGCTGTTTATCTGATGGGGACAGTGTTGGTGTCTACCAGGTCTTCCAGGTGGTTGTTAGGAGTCACATTCGCCCTGTAGCTTTTATTCAGGTTTTTAAAAAAACTACTGTTTCATTTCTTTTCTTTTGCCTCCACTTTCTTATGCAAGTGCATTTTCTTATATCTAATCTCTTCAGAAACATCTGGAAAATGTCAGAAATGTCTCCTGAATTTCGTGCAGTACTGTATGAGGTGAGTGGACCTGCTAAAATAGACACTGAGTGTAGATACGATGAAGGTGTAGAGACCACATACATCGTCGCACAGCAGTAATAACACCCGTCTTGTTGTCGTCCTGGCTGTTTGTGAGTGTCGTAATCTTCAAACTCTCTAATGCTTGTAGTGAGAGCTCTTGGGGGGAAGAGGTAATTTCCGTGTGCTGTCTCTGGCGCTGTTGAGTTAGAGAGCTTCGGGAATCAAGTGTGTTTTTTTTCTCCTTTTTTTCAGTAAAGAAAGGCGTTCTTTTCTCCTTTTTTTCAGCACCATGGACATCTCCAGAGAGATGGATTTTAGCCTCCAGAGCAGGATAGTCATCTCCACACTCGAAAAGCCCTCGTTACCCACAGCTGCAAGGGCTTCTCTCTGTAGTCTTCTTGCTTCTTGGCAACGCGCACACGCACACAGTTCAATGGCACTCTGAGCCACTCCAAGTGATAAGCAATCTTTTGAAGGAAATACATTGAATGCTGAAACATTTTGAACAGGTCTGTGAAGCCAGACAGATGTGTGAATGTGTGCATGTGTGAAAATAATTGCCAAATATGATTTGATATCCTCCATTTGGAGGAAAAGAGGCTCTGGATTTCCATAAAAGATCTCTCTTTTGTTACTGTTGCTGAATTAGTTACTTGTTTGTTGTCCCTTGAGGGCAAATTAGATTTGAAAGGGGTGTCTGTGTTTTAGGGCACTAATGTATACATATAGTCATTTATCATATAATGGCATTTTGGAGTCATTTTTTGGGTCTCACAGTCTCTTTCAGTGAGCTTGTAATTTCTAGGGAACATCAGCTAAATGTACACAGATCAGGCATAACATTCTGACCACCTCCTTTTTATGAGCTCCACTTACTATATAGGTGCACTTTTGTAGTTCTACAGTTACAGACTGTAGTCCATCTGTTTCTCTGCATACTTTGTTAGCCCCCTTTTACCCTGTTCTTCAGTGGTCAGGACCCCCATGGACCCTCACAGAGCAGGTACTATTTGAGTGGTGGATCATTCTCAGCACTACAGTAACACTGACGTGGTGGTGGTGTGTTAGTGTGTGTTGCGCTGGTCTGAGTGGATCAGACACAGCAGTGCTGCTGCAGTTTTTAAACTACTGTGTCCACTCACTGTCCACTCTATTAGACACTCCTACCTTGTCAGTCCACCTTGTAGATGTAAAGTCAGAGACGATAGCTCATCTGCTGCTGCACAGTTTGTGTTGGTCATCCTCTAGTCCTTCATCAGTGGTCACAGGACGCTGTTGGCTGGATATCTTTGGTTGGTGGATTATTCTCAGTCCAGCAGTGACACTGAGGTGTTTAAAAACTCCAGCAGCACTGCTGTGTCTGATCCACTCAGACCAGCACAACACACACTAAAACACCACCACCACATCAGTGTTACTGCAGTGCTGAGAATGATCCACCGCCCAAATAGTACCTGCTCTGTAAGGGTCCATGGGGGTCCTGACCACTGAAGAACAGGGTAAAAGGGGGCTAACAAAGTATGCAGAGAAACAGATGGACTACAGTCTGTAACTGTAGAACTACAAAGGGCACCTATATAGTAAGTGGAGCTGATAAAATGGACAGTGAGCGTAGAAACAAGGAGGTGGTCTAAATGGTGCCTGATCAGTGTAAACCAAGTCTCTTGTTATTAAGCAGAGAACATAGGAACGTTAGCTGACGTTGATGATGGCTGTCGAGTCAGTGAAAATGAAACAAATTCTCTCAACTCCGGCGAAAAACTGTAAAAACAGCTGCACGGCGCAGTTCAAAATAAAACCCAAACACATTCACTGCCTATCATCTTACAGCTAATGGCAACTGGGTTACTGCACCAAGAATGAAGTGTGTAATTGAGTTTCTGTGTCTTTCCCAGTCCTCGTCCCCGTCCTTACGCTACATCAACTGTTACGACTGTGAATAACAAGCCAACTTCTACTGAAGTCCAGAGAGGCCATGAGCTGTTGTTATATATTTTTGGCATTGTAGTGTGTGTGTGTGTGTGTGTGTGTGTGTGTTTGTGTGTTTGTGTGTGTGTGTGTGTGTGTGTGTGTGTGTGTGTGTGTGTGTGTATTTGTGTGTGTGTGTGTGTGTGTGTGTGTGTGTGTGTGTGTGTGTGTGTGTGTTTGTGTGTGTGTGTGTGTGTTTGTGTGTGTGTGTGTGTGTGTGTGTGTGTGTGTGTGTAGGGTGAATATGACCATCCTGCTGTCCTTTATGTATTTTTCCATTCTCTCAGCCTGTCATTTCCTTCTTTCTTCCCTCTGGCCTGTTCTGTCTATCCATGCTGCTATAGCACATATTCAGGCAATTCTATAGCACACACAGGCAGGGAGGTCAGTATGGCACAGTTTGATGTGTATATGAATGCCCTTCTATAAGCTTCTAGTAGCCAGTATTGAGTTAGTTACAGTGTTGAGTGAAGTGCACATACCTTGTCCACTCACTGGCCACTTTATCAGAAACACCTACCTTGTACTTTCACTCACTGGCCATTTTATGAACTCCACTTCCCTTATATGTCCACTGGTAGAGCTCATGGTAGGGTTTGCCTTGGTGTTCATGATAAAGTTCATGGTGGTGTTCATTGCGGGGTTCATGGTGGTGTTTATGGCAGTGTTTATGGCAATGTTTATGGCGGTGTTCATGGTAGTGTTCATGGTGGTGTTTATGGTGGTGTTTATGGTGGTGTTTATGGCAGTGTTTATGGCAATGTTTATGGCGGTGTTCATGGTGGTGTTCATGGTGGTGTTTATGGCAATGTTTATGGCGGTGTTCATGGTAGTGTTCATGGTGGTGTTTATGGTGGTGTTTATGGCAATGTTTATGGCGGTGTTCATGGTGGTGTTCATGGTGGTGTTTATGGCAATGTTTATGGCGGTGTTCATGGTAGTGTTCATGTGGTGTTCATGGTGGTGTTTATGGTGGTGTTTATGGCAGTGTTTATGGCAATGTTTACGGCGGTGTTCATAGTGGTGTTATGGTGGCGTTCATGGAGGTATTTATGGTGGTGATCATGGTGGTGTTCATAGTAGTGTTCATGGTGGCGTTCATGGTGGTGATCATGGTGGTGTTTATGCATGGTAGGCAAGTTCATGGTGGTGTTCATGGTGGTGTTCATGGTGGTGTTTGTGGCAGTGCTTATGGCAATGTTTACGGCAGTGTTCATAGTGGTGTTATGGTAGTGTTCATGGAGGTGTTTATAGTGGTGATCATGGTGGTGTTCATAGTAGTGTTCATGGTGGCGTTCATGGTGGTGATCATGATGGTGTTCATGGTGGGTTCATGGTGGTGATCATGGTGGTGATCATGGTAGTGTTCATGGTTGTGGTAATGGTGGTGTTCATGGTGGTGTTCACTGTGCTGTTCACAGATTTTGGTCTGCAGTGATATGGAACCTTTAAGGAAGTCATTTGTAATAACACAAAAATATATATGCTCAGTCTGTTAGACAGAAAGTGAGTAATAGAGCAATGTTTAGAGCTCAGCACATTATAAATAAAAGGCGTGAGTCAGACTTGTTGTAATGAGACTTTTTCAGCATATACTCTCCTCAGCAGTGCGTTACTCACCCTGCCTTAAGAAGATAGAGTAGTACTGTATATATAATACCATAACACAGGCTTAATCAGAGGGGGGTTAGTGAGTTCCATTCACTCAGTTCCATGTACAGTCCGAACACTCCTGGTCAAATAACGTTTTGTTGACTTTCTAAGTGAGAATAAGTTAACACATGCTTAAAAAAGATGGTTCTTCAAGGGTTCTTTAGTAAAGAAAATGGTTCTGTATAGAACCATGAACACTCAAAGGACCATTTGCATGATTAAAGAGTTCTTTGCATGGTGAAATGGTTATTCACATTGATGGGGATTGTGCTGTAGATGGTTCTGTATAGAACCTTTTTGAAAAGGGTTCTATATTGCACCTAAAAGGGTTCTTCTGTTACAATGTCAAGCCTACAACAATAGAAGAATCTGTTTTGGTGTTTAAGTTCTTTGAGTGTTCATGGTTCTCTATAGAACCATTTTCTTTACTAAAGAGCCGTAGAGCATTTCTGATGTGCAATTTCTATTAAATTGCTTTATTTGAGTTTAACATTTTGGATAAAAACATTAAATATGTGATGGGCTGTAACTTTGGCACAGGCCATATTTCATGTTTTGTTTCCAGTGTATTAGATTCAGCAAATAAACAGTAATTGTGTATTAGAATATGCAGAGGTGTGTTCTCTGTAGAGGATGTATTAATTTATATTCACTTAGAAAATCAAGAACATGTCATTTGACCAGGGGTGCGCAAACCTTTGACCACGACTGTTATGATACCTGATACTTTATTATACTCTGTTATTGATACTTTATTATACTTTATGATCCTTTACTATGTGATACTTCTGCTCAAGTATGTTAGTGAGGAAAATAATTTAGTTTTATGTTATTCTTTTCGTGACAAAACAAACAAGACAGCAAACGACTTCAACAGTAAAATGTCTCCTCCTATCTGCACTTTATATATACATTTTTGTTGTTTTTCAGTTTTTGACATAATTTGAAAATGCCTGTTGTCCTTTATGTAAATTTATAAATTTCATGATGAATGGACCAAAAGAAATCACCAAAAATGACTTGAAAAAAATCTGTTTTCGCTGACTTACATTGAAAATAAAGAAGGTTTTTTGCTTCTCCTGTAAAGTTACCATTTTGGAGATACAAGGTTATATACACACACACACACACACACACACACACACATATATATATATATATATATATATATATATATATACATATATATACACAGATATATATTCCGCTGTTGTCGGAAACAAAACCTTGTATCTCCAAAATGGTAACTTTACAGGAGAAGCAGAAAACCTTCTTTATTTTCAATGTAAGTCAGTGGAAGCATATAAAGTTAGTTTCATTGGTTAGATGGTTACTATCGGTATCGACTGTTACTTAAAGATCGAGTATTGGTATCGGAAGGGGAAAAAAGCAGTATCAGTCCATCCCTAAGGCTTCTGTTATCACTGTTGTCTTCTAAAGATTAATATGGAGCTGAGAGTCGGTTTCCTTTGTAAAGCAGACTCTCAGTTCAAGAATGCGGAGGTAAAATGAGGTTAAACGGCAATTTGTGATGTGAGACTTGTTTGTTTGATTTATTTATTTATTTATCTTTGATGGATTACGCTGCTCGCCAGCCCCAGACGTTCGCAGCATTCAGCTGTTCGTGATTGTAAATGAGAGCTGATTTGGCGGCCTGTAAGAAACTGTACCCAATTAGCTGTAATGATACAGAACAACCGTTCCAACTGCTGCTTAATACAGCTGACATTCAGCGGCGAGTGAAGATTATCCGCACACGCAGAGGATCCTGATGTTCTTCGATATGATGACAATGAGCTTATTTCTGAATCTGTGAAACGATCAGACACATGGAGACATTGAGGGGGGGTTTCTCCCTTAATGGGAAGCAGAACGACGCTTATAGAGGACGTATTAGATCAAGCTGAGGATCACATCACACTTTCACTGGCAAACACTGCAAATAGCAGCACTGTGCAAAAGCCAGAGGCACCATTTAGTTTATTATCCTACACTGTTCTGCTCTTGTTACTGTGCCTTTAGGACTAATGTACGTAAATGAGATCATATCTGATTGGCTGCCTTGTTTTGCACCTCGTCCGAAAGCAGTCAGTTGAAACACTACTTATAACTTCAGTATGAGTGGGCGGAGCTAAACTACTGTAGGCTGTATGAATGGATCTATTTAAATGGGTTGTTTTCTGTGACTTCCTTGAAACGGTGAGTGCGTTTACATGCACTTTATAATCCAATAACTGCAAAAAATCTGATTTTGTCAGTAATCTGAACAATGCATTTATATGCACTTGAGTAATCAGATAATGGAAAACTCCAGGTCTACAGGAGTCGGGCAGTGATCAGATTGCTGCTTTGCATCCAACCAATAAGAAGATGACGTGACATAGCCATTATGTAAAACTCAAACTTCTTACCACAGCTATTTAAAAAAAAACATTGCGCCACTTTACCTGGAAATATGAACATACATCATCTAGAAGATGAAAATTTAAATCCTTCATTTCGTCAAGCGTTTGACTGGTTGGTTGGTTTCAGTGTCGCTCCAAAAGTGTTTTGCTGCTTGCTTATTTCCGGTACCGCAGCGGTTTTCGCACAGACTGAGAAATCCGAAAGAAATCAGAGTAAGAGTTGACATCCACTGAGAAATCTGATTACTGAGCTAAAATCCAGCTCTCTGTATCAGATTTCTTAATCAGATTTCTAGATCAGAGTGTGCTGTTTACATGACCATTTAAATAATCAGATAACTGCAGAAATCCGATTATGATCAGATAATTGAGTGCATGTCAACACACTCAGTGAATTCAAAGTCCCAAGGGTACTGGATGGAGCTCCATCACTCCAGAGAACACAGTTCCACTGCTCCACAGCCCAGTGCTGGAGGGCTTTATACTCCTCTAGCTGACACTTGGCATTGAGTGACCTTAGGCTTATGCATGGTTGCTCTAGAATGTCCCGTTCTATTGGTCAATGCTTTTTTTGGGGTCATTACTCTTATGGAAAAGTCACATGAATTTCACATGCAAATAAAACACATGGTTTTCGCATGTCACACATGAAATATGTGACTTTTCTGCTATACATGCACAATTGAACACCTGTGTCAGCAATGGGTGACCTTAAAATAGCTCAATTCACTCATTAGAAGACTGTCCGGACGCTGTCTGTACTGTCCAGACATTCAAAACTTCTATATTTTTACAATTGTAAGTAAATTGCGCCATTTAAAAACATTTCAAATAAATTGACCAATATAAGAAACTCTGAATGACTGTTTATATTTCTTTACATTGTCGAACATTATTGATTTTTTTCTGGCTTGAAAAACTCCAACCAGTGAAAATGGTACCAAAATTATGGAGTAAAAATTAGATGGTAATGAAGAACTCTTGAGTTTTCAAGCCAACTTAAATATTAATATTGTTACTATGATACATTAATGAACTCATCCAAATCCAAATAGTACAAAGTACTGTAATATAAATTTGAGTTTGTATTGTTCGTACTGCCCACCCCACTCAGAACAGAACTCCAGTGTCCACATGCATGAGCTTGCAGACCGCTGGCTTGCTAAGTAATTATCAATCCCTTCACGAGCTGAATCGAGTGTTCTTTAGAGTGGAGAAGATGTAAAACTCTGCAGTGCACATCGTCTGCAGGACCGTGGCTGAGGATGGCAGGTTCGGGTGACGATCCTCCTCGTTCCTGCCCTCCCTCTCGCCCACTCACACATACATCGCTGTCGGCTGGCGAGAGTCGTGACGTCCTGCCGCGGAGCATAAATCCCAGGCTGCTGAGGGCTGGAGTAATTGAGCGTGAGCAAAAGCGGATCGATCACGCCGCCGTCGCCACGGCGTCCTCCACTCCAAATCCCTAATCAATCTCCTGATCAGCAAACCGGATTAGGATGCCGCTCTGCGGGGGAGCGTCTCTGTAGCCTCAGCACTTCCTCCTAATTGGGCTCCATACAAATGGCAACGCATTGATTTAGAGGGGATAGAGGGTGTGGGACATGGGCAGAGGTGGGAGGCCGGGGTGTGGCAAATGCTCAGACCACTGAAGAGCATCGTCTTCTAATCACCATTACAGTCTGGCTGACTGGGGGCCAGTTTAAAGCAATAATCCATGAGAAACTGTGCGTTTTAGTGAATATACAACAGTTACGAGGCACAACACGACCTGTGGGATCACTGTAGGAATCGCTGTGACATTGAAAAATAATACACACATGACAGTTTTACTCATTTCATTACCGCAAAGGGGGAAAATAACCAGAATTGTTTTAAAGCTGGCTATTTATGATTTATGATTATGATAAATAAATCTGGTTTTAACTTAACATATATCCATTTGCTACATGCTCTAAAATGTTCTAACCACTAAAATACTGGCAGGCTTTTATTTTAAAGCATTGGTCCTTCAGAAGGCTTGCTTTGCGGTGATTTTACCACAGGTAAGATATGTTGTTAGGCCTAAAATCACTATAGAACTGAAAACGCTTTTAACAGAAAAATGTGCCCAGTTGGGTCCAGGAGTTTGATGTAGTATGTAAGCATTTTTAAAGTTCCAAAACATATTGTTCACTCCTCCTAGTCCATATAGTCCATATGTGGAAACTAAGCTGTGAAAAACATCCCGTTTTGAATTCATTATTTTGTGATGGCACAAAAACAAGCATATTCACCTAGTCATGCTGAAGTTAAAAGGAGTGTTTCTGGACTTTTTTTTGTATTAGGTGCAATACAGGGCAACCAATCAGAACAGAAATGTTAATACTAATCCTCCCCTCTTTCAATGACATGTTTTGTTGCTTTTCTAAGAGAAAATAAGTGAACATATACAGAGAACACACTTAAATATTATGTTTTTTTCCTAATTTTACTGTAGTTTCTGTTTATTTGGTGAGTTCAACATATCAGGCGTGAAAATAAGATAATAACTTCTGCACAGGCCATGTTTTATGTTGTATTTTTCCCCAAAATGTTAAGTTCAATAAATAAAGAGTAATTGTATATCAAAATGTGCAGAAGTTTGTCCAGAATAGAGGATGTGTTTGTGTTTATTTTCACTTAGAAAATTAACACATACATGTCGTTTGACCAGGGGCGCCCAAACATTTGCACTCAACTCTACACATATCCGTCTTAAAGGCGCAGTAACAAAAACTGTTGTTATACAGAACTGCACAAACGTCGTAAGTGGAAAAATAAAAGACTGGATTTGGGCCCTAGTGGTTATATTTATCTACCAAACGACATATCGATCTGGCCGTGCTCCTCACTCACCTGACTCCCCAATCCATTACCCAGAACTCCATCCTTCTCTTCCTCTCTCTCTCTCTCCCTCTCTGCCTTCTTCTGGCTTCTTCTCCCTCAGCACCATTCCTGCTCCCATTATCTCCTGCCCTTCTCCTCCATTTTCCCATTACTTCTGACATTTAGTTGGTGAGTTCCTCCACCCTCCACGCAGAGAAGCATGTATTTAGGCCCCTGTGTCTCTGAGAGGGAGAGAGATGATGTGGTGGACTGAGTCTCCTGCTGCGAAAACACAGTCTGTAATTAAGTTTCCCTTCAGCTGTTCATATACAGAGTAGACTATAGAGCTATTATGGCCATTATAATCTCTCTAACTGCTGTGATGAAGGAGTTTAGCTTGATGTGATGATCATAAAGTAATGACCATTTAAAACAAACTGTTGTCAAGGATTCTCCACACCTGGCTGACTGGGAGTGTTAGGGCTGGGTACACCCTTAAAAAAGATGGTTCTTCAAGGGATCTTTAGTAAAAAAAAATGGATCTATGTAGAACCATGAACACTCAAACAACCCTTTGCATCATTAAAGGGTTCCTTGCATCATGAAAGCGTTCTTCTATTGTTACAGTGTCAGGTTTGTAACAACAGAAGAACCCCTTTTGGGTGCTATATAGAACCCTTTTCAAAAAGGTTCTATACAGAACCATCTACAGCACACTCATGCACATCTTCCATCAATCTGAAGAACGCTTTCATGAGGCAAAGAACCCTTTAATCATGCAAAGGGTTCTTTGAGTGTTCCTGAGTCTATACAGGACCATTCCTCTGTAGATGCTGTAAAGTATTGCAGACTGAACGTTTCTTTCTGAAAGGGGGAAATAAAATATGTTATGTGCAGAAATAAACCTTTCATTGTTGTCTGGAACAGCAGACAGGCCTTCGCAATATGAGACAGATGGGAAAATTCCAGATTTTGACCTGGAGCAGCTTCAGGACGTGAAATTCGTCAGGTTCTCAGTTATGTCCAGAGCCATGTTGGATCGAGATTACAGGAACTCTGTGTCGAGGTCTGGAGTAATTAAATGTACAGTACTGTAAGGAGCCAAAGCAGAAGTGTTTGAGGATGAGATTGCAGTTTAAAGGCCAGTTCAGGTCCAAATTGAAGCATTTTTCATCATCTGTGTGCCACAGTGGATGCATCTCCATTGTAATCAGTGTTTCAGTCTACATCAACACCAGTAGATGACTTGCAGTCATCAAAACTTGATCCTGCTGCATCTGTATTATTGTTTCATGCCTGTGTGAGTGAAGCATAAACTCCATAGAGATTCATTCCAACCACATACTGTAACACATAGTACCAAAAAAGGACCAAAAGTGGTTCTTTTGTGGCTCAACAAAGTAAAAACTCATTTTTTTTCTTCAGATTTTTTGCAGAATTCAGTGGTTGAGATGCAGAGTGGTTTGGTGTGAAATGGTTCATTGTAGAGAAACTTACAGACTCAGGTTTCTTTACAGTGGTGCTGATAGGAACCAGACGTCACAATGTCTACAACACAAAAATAGCCATTTTATTTACTGTCCAAAACCACCAGTGAACCTACCCGTGTCTTCTGAGTGTTTATATGTAATGTTGATGATGGTAAAATAGTGGAAAATCTGAAAGAATAAGTGTTTTGCAGGCTATTTCACCTTCCAACACCCTGCATGTACCCCTCCACCACAGAAGGCCTAAAAAATACATTTTAGACCAAAATCTGACCTCAGGACTATCATAAAACAGTGTCTCAGACATCAGGCTGTGCATTCACGACTATATCTTCTAAACATTTTCTGTGAGGGAGCTTTTAGAGGTGGACGTCTGGTTCCTATCACCACCAGTTTGAACAATTCTGACAGACCGCTTCACACCAAACCACTCTGAACGACTTTGTTTACATCTTAATTGTTAAATTACGCTGTATTTTTTTTTAATGGTGGAATTCCCCTTTAAGAATACGCAACAGGTGGCCAACTTGGTGTCCGTTTTGTTTTGCAGTTTTTCAAGAGCTAATTTGAGCTCATATACATTATTTGTGCTGGTTTAAAAATGAATATTCTCTTGCAAATGCATTGGATAAGTTACATTAAGCATTTATACTGGAGAAGGTGCTAGAATTGCGAGGGCGGCCGCAGTTCAAAGGAAATCGTCTGTTTCCAATTATTTGTGTTATTATAGCCCAGCCGGTGTACCTTTTGAATTATTTGTGTGGTAAAGTGGCCGTCATGAACCTCTTCTGTTTCTGACAGGCACTTTAATTATCCTGAGAAGAGGGGAGGCTGGAAAAAAAACACCAGAAAAGGGCCAGGACGGCCTCCTCTACTGATGAATTTCTCTGTGAGCTAATGGAGAACGCTGAGAGGCCATATGTAGCGTGGCAGTAGCAGAGCTCGTCCCAGCGGCCCACGGCTGATCACACGCTGCAGTGATTCAGCTCAGAAACCGACCGAGAGCAGCGTTTAATCTGGAGCTTCTAAACAGAGAGACGTCCAATATCACCCACAACGACAGACCCAAATTAGATCTCTCTCTCTCGCTCTCTCTCTCTCTCGGGAGAGCCCCGAGTTGTGGCCAGAGATAACCTGCCAGTTGTGATTCAGTAAATAAAATGTCAACATTGGTGAAAATTTTCTTTGCTCGGCTCTTTAAATAGCTATAAATAATCGCCACTTATAAAGGATAAGAGTTTATCTTAAAGCAGGTAAATAATAGGACCCCCACAACTTAAAGACCCCTTACACTCAAAAACGTGCTTTTCAAAGGGATAATTCCTCTTGGATGGCTTATTATGATTCCCAGACAGCGAGCATATGTCGGTGCACTGGCTTGATAAGGAAGGCACCCCGCTGGCCGTTTGACACTGCTGGTCCACCTTAGGAACTAACTTGGATAAATATTATAAACAACTGAGAGAAGAAAATAGTGACTTGGCCAAATATAAAATGGTTTTATAGAAAATGTTGCTGACACTGTACTAGATTAAAATAATTTACTCAGTTAATTTCCAAAGTATAACTAAAGAAAAGATGGAAGAAAAATAATCAGATTGGACTGTGAGTGGAAAATGATAAGTGGAATTATGTTTAATACTCTGCTTAAACACCGGTGGGTACCGAAGTCCAGAGAGGCCATGAGGTAGTTGTAATTTCTGGATTGTTATTTTGATTTTGAAATTGTTATCTTGACATAACGAGTTAACAAGATAACAATCCAGAGAATTATAGCAACAGCTCATGGCCTCTCCGGACTTCCGTAGGGTGGGCCACCCAGAAAATGCAGAGCAAAGCGCTAGTGGGCCACCAGCTTTGCCTCAGTGGGCCAACAGTGGCCCACCTATCCTCTCGCTGTCAGAGTACAAAGATTGATATTTGTGTCAGACGTGTTACCATAGCGTACAGTTCATATTTTTCCACTGAAAACACAGACTTTGTCGGTACATCCACAAAAAGCAATTCTTAGGGCGCCATGTAGCATCACTGATATACTACAGTATGCTAACTGGAGGATTACGACAATGGAGGCAGGAGACTTGCAGCTACAGATGAAGCGCTAATGTAGCTAACTTAATGTTTGAGGCGTTTGGACTGTGCAGTCAACCCTTAGCTAAAGTCGACAGAACATGGTGGTACTTACAGTTATGATGGTGTCAAACTTATTTTCCACATCTATCTTAATAAACTGTCAAATATGTACGTTAGATGTTTTAGCAACCTGGCTATGCTAACAACGTCTTGTCCAAGTAGCAGGTAGCAGTAGCTTAGCATAATAACAGCTACACTCACCACAGCACAGGTTTGATTCTGGCAAAAACTGTGACTGACAGACGTTTAGAGGACAAATTAAAGGGTGTGAACCTGTTTTTATGTGTTAGCTACTCTTGTACCGCTGTAACTGTCTGCATTAGCACTGAAGGCTAGTGTTAGCTTAGCAAGCAGGCTAAAGCAGCTTCACACAGCACAGGTTCAAATCTGACACTCCTGTGACCAACGTTTCAAGGATAAAGACTCAATTCTGAGCGAGTGGCTGGAATTGGAGTGACAGAAAGACAGAACAACTGTTATTTGGTGTGGTGAGTTATTAGCCTCCTAAGCTAGCAACAGGATAAATGGCTCCACTGTGCCGTCCTCAGAGCTGTTCAGCATTTAGCCCTTGTTCAGTTCACGGTTTAGCACTTTTTGCTGGTGAATTGGTTAATTAATTCATTCTGGTGAATTAAAAATCCGACTAGTTTAGTTTCTGGTTAATAAGATTTCATAGGGAGCTTATTTTTGCTCTCAACGTTGCTCATCTCATTCATTCTCCATAGGAAAAACCACAGCGTGCAGGGTAGTGGAGGGAAGGGGCAGAAGTTAGCCAAAAATATTGTTATTACACTCATCAAGCTTATGAAGATTTATGAATATGCATGATTATGCAAATCGTAAAAGCCCTTTTGTCTCCCAGTTTCAAAGGCCTGCCTTTTTACTCAGTTACATTTTAGTCATTAACATTTATTTCCTAATTCACTTTGTTTGAGTTTAATTTCTGTCTGCTGTGTTGGTTCAGTGTCTGTGCTGCTTTGTGATTGGTCACTTCTCTCACTTTGAGCTTTATCATTTCATTTTAGACCAAAAGGATCCAAAAAGAGAAGAATACAGCCTAAAAGTCTTCAGTTCCTGTGCTGGTAGTGCTGGATGTACTAAGAAGTTCCACTGCGGTTCTAGAAGTTTCTCAATACCTATGAAAATAGTGCAAAAGATTGTGCGCCCTTGATCAAATTACATTTAGTTGATTTTCTAATAACTGAATTATTAGAAAATCAACAAAATGTTAAAAAGATGTTTCTTAAAGGGTTCTTTAGTAAAGGGTATGGTTCTATTTAGAACAATGAGTTCTACATAGAACCATTTCATGCTTAAATGGTTCTTTAAATGGTGAAGTGGTTCTTTAGATTGATGGAGAGTGTGTTGTATATTACAAGCTTGACATTGTAAACAATAGCAGAACCCTTTTTGGTGCTATTTTCAATAAGGTTCAGCACGTTCTCCATCAATCTAAAGAATCATTTGGCCATGCTAAAAATCATTTAGTCACAAAAGTGGTTCTGTATAGAACTCATGATGGTTGAAGAACCATCTTTTTCAAGAGTGTGCAAACAAGTGCTGGTTATTTGCTGAATTTAACGAATTTGGAAAGAAAATAAAAAGCATACATTTTCTTTTTCTAACATGTTAAATTCAACAAATGAAAAAAAAATTATGCACTAAAAATTCCAGGAAAATGTCATAATCAAGTTTATAAAACAGATAGTTCTGGTCCTAAAATCTGATTGGCTGAGCCACGTTCAAAGCCGTTGTAAAATCCAGGATATACTCACATCTATGATGCCTCACAACAACTGAACTCTGTATCACTGCACCAAGACATGAAAAAACCCTGGTGCTAATGGTGTAAATGGAATAATCTTTGACTCTCATGATGCTCACATGGACCTCTGAGCGTACTGATGAAGTAAGAACCTGTTTTCTGTTTAAACTGAGGGGCTGACAACTTATGTTCTTAACTAGAACTAGTCTGGTCAGGTAGCTAAGAGGCCAAAAGAGCCAACAACCTAAACAACTATCATTAATATCACAGGCTTGAATTAAAGCACTTACAGTATGATTTACTGTAAAACTGCAGTATAAAAGACTAAAAATGTCACTTGAATGTCTTCCACACTTCAAATGTCCTTGTTTCAGTCAGAAGTCGCGTCAAACCCAGGCTGAATCCCGAACGGCTCTGTACTCCCTAAATAGTGTTCTAGCTATGAAAGTTTAGAAATTCTAGCCTCTACAGCCAAACAGTGCATCATGTATCGAGTGTGGATGTGTCTGAATCCCACATGACTATTTCTTAGCTGTACTTTGCTCTGTTGGGCTGCAGGATCCAGTATTTAAACTCCTACGTAGTGCACTATGTAGGGAGCAGGGAGACATTTATGATTCAGCCCCAGCGTAAGAAGAGGGCACTGCTGGATTGGTGCTAAATAAGACTTGTGGTGGTAATTTGGTGACTAAAAAGTACTTATAAAGCAAAGGTTTTTGCATTAAACAGTGCTGTTATCATTTACTCATTCTTATACGACAAAAAGTTAAAAAATTAATGAAATGACTGCAACATACAGTGATGGGCGACGGAACGTTCTCCTCATTCAGCGGTCCATGGTTGCTTGGCTATGATACCACACTCTAAAGGAACTATGTTTCTTGGAAGAATACTTGTTTATGTTGATTATTATTAATAATGACTAATTATTTTCAAAAAATCTGTGTATATTATCAGATTTTCCGTTGGCTGCCGTTTCGTGTCATGCCTAAGAACACCCTCCCCGTGCTAAAATCACAGTAACGCACTGCCTCTCTTGGTTTATTGCTTTTTATTTGATGTAGAGCTGTTGTTTTAACATCACTTGGAAAACCAACAAAACGACGTTTAATCGGGAGTACCTAAACTTTTGCACACACCTGTAGGTTTTACTTTAGAAAGGTATTTGAACTTTTATGTGAGTCATTATTTCACCAAAGTAGCAGCTCCTTTAGTGGAGCTTGTATTGAGGCTCCTCCACACACCTCCAGTAAATTTCAGTGGAATATCGGTGAGAGTTTTTGATCGTGGTCCAGCTGGTCTTCTGAGCGTTCCTACAAATAGTTTATGTCTCAGGGTCGTCCAGAGTTCTCCACCCTCACATGCTGGTGGGCTTTTTGCTCCGAGATGGGATGCGCGCTGAATGTGTTGTGCAGAAGGCTGTACTGCGGCGTATACGGAGTCGTTGTGGCGTAAAGATGGGCTAATTTTACTCTGGGCTCCTAGTTGAAGCCAGAGCTGGAAAATGAATGATGTTAATTATAAAGGACAGTCCTTCAAGCTCTAGCTTGGGTTGGGTTACCCCTCCCTCGCTTTCTCTCTCCATCCATCCCCTCCTCCGCTGTTTCTCTCTCTCTACTGCCGGGGGAAACCGGAGACGGATTTGTTTTTCACTTATCATTTTGTGGATGTATGTGTGTGGAGGGTGAAGCGAGAGTGTGTTTACATTTCCTAACCCTGCTTCTTCATATCCACTCTGACACTCACAGTCCATTCATATTTCTACATCCATACATTCTTCACAAGCACACGCTCCCTCGTTCCAGCCGTTCGCTCACTCGTCCACTCGCTCACTCGGGTCGTTCGTTTGTAGTTTGATTCATATTGTTTTAAGACTCCATTTGTGCAGCCACTTATTCCACATAGCTGACTCATTTATTAGTGTGTTAATAAACGCACATATTTCTTCGTCTTCTTATAAAAAGAAAACGTATCAATCAGTTCATTCAGTAATTCCTTCACTCACACAAAGGAAGCGCTCCGTTCATCCCTCTATTCATCCGTCATTCATTTGTTCCTTTGATCATTTATTAATCCGGATCACTCATACTCATTCATTCATTTATTCATTCATCATTTTTAGCAGGAGCTGTACAAGTCCTTATTTTGTGACTCGTTCATCTTTTCAATCATTCATTTATTCGTTAGTTCATTCACTTTACTCACACTAGTTTGTTCATTCATTTATTCATCTTCTCTAACAAAAGCTTTACATTTTTTTGTTTGAAAATGGCAGTTTCTACTGTTTTCAGTCATTCATTCATTCATTCATTCATTTACTTTACTCGCACCAACTGATCTGTTCATTCATTCATTCATTCATTCATTCATTCATCACCTCTAACAAAAGCTTTACAAATTATTTTCTTTTTAGCTTGAATATGACAGTCCCTACTATTTCATTCGTTCATTAATTCATTCATTCACGAGTTTTTTTTAGTCATTCATTTATTCATTCATCTATTCATTCATTCATTCCTCATTTTAACATAAGATGCACACATTCCTTTTAGAATGAATTGCTCCTGTTTTTTGCCACTTATTCATTCACTCAGACCCGTACTCACTAATTCGTTCATTCATTCATTCGTTTATGTATCACTAATAGCAAAAGCTGTACAAATTCTGTTTTAGCCTTAAGAAGGGAATTTCTCCTGTTTTCATCACTCATTCATCTGATCATGTATTTATTTGCTCATTCACTCTCTTGTTCATTCATTTATTCATTCATTTGTTTGTTCGTTCTTTCATCACCTCTAACAGGAGCTTTACGGATTCGTTTTTAGCTCGAAAGAAAAATTCCTACAGTTTTGGGCCCTTATTCAACTGACTGATCGTTCCTTTCATTCATTCAGTCATTCATTCATGCATTCATTCATTCATTCATTCATTCTCTACTTTGATCCATTACATGTCAATTTACAATTCATTCTTCCATCACCTCTAACAAAAACTGTATGCATTCTTTTTGGCATCAGTTCCTCCTGTCACTCATTCACTAGTTCATTTGTTCGTTTGTTTAATTCATTCATTCATTCATTCATTCATTCATTCATTCACACTGACTAGTCTGTACGTTTCTTTGTTCACTGATTTTACCAAAGCTGAACACGTTCCTTTTCAGAATGAAGATGAGAATCCCTCCTGTTTCATCCGCGAGCTCAGACACAAAAGCTGGCCTTCAGCTGAGCTCTCGTATCGTTTGCCTTCAGAAGAGTGCTTGAAAAGCCCCGTTCTGTATTCTAACCAGGCTGCTCGTGGCTTTTTGAATTCTGCCTCATACCAGAAGAGCCCTTGAAGCCGTGCGTCTCCTGATCTCTGTAATAGATCAGTGGCGAACCCTCAGGGCCTTCAAGGCCTTCAGCCGGTGCTCAGACTTACACGAATAAAAAAACGTCAGTTTAGATTACTCAGGTTAGATAAACACGTTCCTGGCTTGCAGAACATGCTGACGTCCGCTTCCTTGTTTTGGAGTGTAATTTGATGAATGAATGAATGAGTAAATAAAAGCTGCTGCAGTCCAGTGGTAAATCAGCATGATTCTGCTGTGTAATGACTGACTGTATCCACCATTAAAGTAGTTCTGCGATGGCTGCCTGGACTGTAGAGCAAACGCAGCGGAGCGGGTTTAATTTTATTTTATAAATGTGTGAAGTACTTATTGCACTTTTAATATCAGCCTCGAGGGACTGAGCTCTGCAGTGGATTTATTCAGTAAGTTATGTTGAGGGTCTTGCAGGCTGGCTGTGTGATTTGCGGGGAGCATGTGGTGCTGCACTGTCGGCCAGACTGTCAGTAATTTGCGTACAGTTGGTCCTCCAGCACTATCACTGAGCTGATAGCTGTAACATCTGGACTGGCCTTGAGATCATCACTACAACACCTGCACTGACTCTTGTTCATCCGTGAGCTGCTCTTTATTTGCTTCTTTGCCGTTTCGAGTGCTCTGGTCTTGGATGTGCTGGTCAAACGGAAAGTAAAAATTAGCTAGAGTGAATGGAGAGAGAACATTCTAGAGACTTTCAGCAGTCGAACACACGTCTGGAACACCCAGGGTTCAACATTAATGAAAGCCTCAGGCAAGTAAAACATTCGGGTAACACTTTCTATGAATGTCACCTTTGTAAGCATCTATAAACACATTCATAACATGTTATAATGCATTCATAAGACATTATAAACATAGCTATAAATATTTATAAAAATGCATTACACGTTATAGCCATGTTTATTATGCGTTATGAATTGTTAACATAATACATTATAAGTACTGATCATAACAAATTATAAGAGCTCATAAGTGGTATTTGTCCGCTCTAAGTAAAGTGAAGCGTACTGTACTAAAGCCTCCTCCAGTGTTAAGAGTGAGGCTACAAGTTGAAGTATTTACTGAAGGATTTACTGAATCACTAAAACATTCACAGTAAAGCTCATTACAGGCTTCAAATGTCAGAGTTTAAACTAGTGCTGCCATCAGTGTTTTACCCAATGTGGGAAAGGTAATGTACACCGCCGTTAGCTTGGTATTTGTCTTTACGCTCTCCAAGCTGGGACTGAATTCATTGGCACTGACAGTATAACATGTTATTAACACTATTTATAATGCATTGTATTAACAATTCATAATGTATAATAAACATGGCTATAAAGTGTAATTCAGTGTAATTCTTTTTTATAAATATTTATAGCTATGTTTATAATGCCTTATGAATACATTATAACATGTTATAAATGTGTTTATAGATGCTTACAAAGGTGACATTCATAGAAAGTGTTACCAAACATTCTCTGAGATCTGAAACAGTGGCATTGAAAATCACTTGCCCGGTGGGGCAAGCTGACCTTCAGTCATAGAGTACTTTTGGCAGTGAACAGCGAACTTAATTCACATTTGTATGGGTCAAACTACCGAACTGGTTCAAAGTCACAGTTGAAAACACATTTTAGACTCCTGACTTGGACTTCAGATGAAAATCCTTTTGCTTTGAGTGACCCTATACGTTCCTTATGTTTATTTAATTAAAATAAATGATTATTAGGGCTCCCGAGTGGCGCAACCGTCTAAGCGTTGGCCCTGTCATCAGGAGATTGCGAGTTCAATCCCTGGTGATGCTACAGCCATCCATAGCCGGGAGTCCAAGAGAACACAATTGGCCTCGCTCTCTCTGGGTGGGTAGGATGCCCCCCCCACATCACCCAACGCGATGCTAGTCAGCGCAGGCGTCTGTTAGCTGATGTAACAGATCTGGCGGTTGGTGTTCTCCTCCAAGCGCGTTCAGCTGTCCAGTGACGTTGCGTTAGCGGCAGTTTTAAAAGACGTGTTGACGCTTCACAGGTCTCGGAGGAAGCCTGTGCTAGCCCTCGCTGGTGGTGCCGTGTGTTCGGGGAAGTCCTGACTAATGTGACTAAATTGGGGAGAAAATTGGAGAAAAAAAATCCATTTTGTCTTTAACAAAGCAATCATAACACTGCTGAAACTTCACCAAATGTTACATTAGTGACAATTTTGGCTCATTTTGATCAGAATTCAAAAACATTAGCCAGTGTTCTAAAAGATACTTAGCCACCTACTCTCTCTTTTGATGTCTTACAATTAAGCCAGTCTAGCATAGCAAAACTACCATAAAACAATGTCTCAGACATCAGGCAGTGAATTCATAACCAATTCATTCAATAACTTTCTGTGAGGGAGCTTTTAGAGGTGGACGTCTGGTTCCTATCACCACCACTATGAACTATCCAGACTCTAAGTTTCTCAAAAATGGAGCATTTACAGAGCAAATACCTACTGTCCTTCATATTTTGATGAATGAAAAATGCTCGGAAAAAAGTCTGGTTCTATAGACTTATATATATATATATATATATGTGTGTGTAAAATGTAGTTTTTTAAAGCAGAATATTGTTCGAGACAGTGTTAACTCTGTTCAGGACAGTAGACTTTCAGTGCAGTTGCACGACCAGGCAAGTTGGGAAATCCGTTAATGTTGAGCGCCACACACCAACCAGAGGTTTGTGTTTGATGTGTTTGTCCAGTCGGTGAGCTCTGTCCTTTAACTTCACTGTTCACTAATATATCGACATTTCATCCAGTCGTGTCGGAGCTTTCCTGTTGGAGCGTTCCTCATTAATTCACACAGAGGGGAGCTGGCGTGTCGGACAGTGTAAGGCAAACGTAAGCAGTGCAGTTTTCCTGTGAGTGATGAGGTGAAGGCTGCAGACTGCAGGCCCTGAGCTGCGTGGAGAGTCTGCGGTGATTGTGTAATTGAGGAGGCAGCGGTGCTGCACTCAGCCAGGTGTGTGAACGCCAAAGGCTTATAGTGACACGACCTGTGTGTGGGCTGACACGGTGGTCACCCCCGGCAACCACGCTGACATCTACAAGATAGAGGGGGAGAGAGAGGCGGGGGGGGTGTTTACTTAAACCCTCGGGACAGCACTGTGAATCATACACCTGCTCACTTCACAGAGTTACGGCTCACTGCACACAGCTCACTCTCTCTCTCTCTCGCTCTCTCTCGTTCTCTCCTTTCTCTCTCTCATTCTCTTTTGTTCTTTTTCTCTTTCTTTCTTTTGCCCGTTTCTCTCTGTGTCTCTCCTTCTGTCCCTCTATCCTTCCTTCTATCTCTGTCTGTTTCTCTCTCTCTCTCCCTCCTTCTATCTCTCTTTCTTTTGTTTATTCTTTCGTTCTCTCCCTCCTTCTATCTCTCTCTCTCTCTCTCGTTCTTTCTTTCTTTTGCCCCTATTTCTCTTTCTCTATTGTTGTTCTATCTCTCTCTTTCTCTCTCTCCCTCCATCCCTTTGTTCCTGTCTCTCCCCTCTCCCTCCATCCGTTTCTCTCCCCTCTCCCTCCTCCTCTCGCTCTCTCCCTCTCCCTCTCTCTTTCTCTCCCCCCTCTCTCCATCTCTCTCGCTATTTCCCCCTCTCTCTATTTTGTTTTTTTTTCTTTTCTCTCCTTACTCTCTCTCTCCCCCTCTCTTGTTCTTTCTCTTTCTTTCCTTTCTTTCATTCTTTCTCATCTTCTCTCTCTCTCCCTTTCTTGTTCTTTGTTTCTTTCTTTTGCTTCTATTCCACTTTCTCTCTCCCTCCTTCTAGCACTCTCTCTTTCCCTCCCTCTGTTCCTGTCTCTCTCTCCTTCTCTCTCTCTCTCTTTCCCTCTCTTGTTCTCTCTTTCTTTTGCCCCATTTCACTTTCTCTGTTGTTCCTCTCTCTCTCTCTCTCTCTCTCTCTGTCTCTCTCTCTCTCTCTCTCCCCCCCCCCTCCTTCTGTCCTTCTGTGCCTGTAAAGACCCAGCAACTATGAATGTGAATTAAACGTAATATAATTTGTGGTATATTGCAAACACTCTTACCGAAAGAGGGAGAGGAAACCAAACATCATGGAAACACTGCTGTTACTGCCCGAGCAGGGATTAGAACCCCTACATATATACTATATTATAAAGACTGTAACACTAATGGATATAAACTCGAGTTTGAACTCTGTTTAACTATGTAAGGCCTGCCTTAAAGAAATTATGAGCTCTTTATCAGCAGCATTTACAGCTCTGTAATGATGCATCCACGTCAGGTCGAAGGGACTGAGGTTAAATCTCCACAGGTGGTCAGTACTGCACCAGAGGGGCCACCCCAGAGTGAAGAAGCTCATGAAACATGACCCAACCCACTAATGATATTGAAGAATGATCACATAAACTCAATTATCATACACACTGACCAAGAGGGCTCTTGTACAGTCTGAGGGCCAAAGCTTAGCCAGCTTGTTTTGGGTTGTTCCCCGGTGACTCCGGCGTCCAGCCTTTTATGTAATATCTCTCTCACTGATGATATCAGGAGACGAGAGTGTGGATTTCAGCACAGCCAGATGGTTCAGGGGGAGCAGGAGGGCTGAGAGTAGCCCGGAGAATTCCCACAGGGCGTCCACAGAGCGGTGCAGATGTGTACCGCACGCCTGATGTTCAGGGTCCAATCCCAGCTGTGCCGTGTGATGTCCAGGGTCACGATTAGTTGCAGTGGATCACTGCTGTAGCTGAAACATCTGAATGGTCACATGGTGGATTCTGGTGCTTTGCCCTTACAGTTACTGTTTGCAATTACAAGTACCGACTAGAAGGGGAACGTTAGCGAACCTGCTTTAAGTGGCTTGACAGTCCGTTTGCTGTGGCGTCCCAGGTGGTTCTTAAGGTGTATCTAGGCTATTGCTATGGTATCCCTGGTGGTTGTTAAGGTATTGCTAGGCTATTTCTGTATTATCCCAGGTGGTTGCTAGTGTATATTGTGCTAGTATGCATGGGAATCTGTATGTATGTTTATAAGGAGCAGGTTGAGAGAGTTCTTTGTTGCAGCATTTGTGGCCATTAGATTTTAACTTCAACATTTCATTATTCATTTCCTACCAAATTTGTGTTTGAACAAACGCTGTATGAAAACTGTACGTCCAGTCAGTTCCAAAAGCACAAACACTGTTTGCAAACAAACACTATAGGCTCCATGATCCTGTAGCTTTTCATGGTTCTAGCTTGACTCGAGAAAATGGTACAAAAGTAATAATATGGTAGAATAATAATAAGATGATAGCGAAGAACAGTAAGTGATGCCTTGAACTTTCTTTATTGAACATTCATTCCTAGAGATGGTACAGGGTAAATTAAAAGAAATGGATATGGTCATTTGAATGTTTTTCAAGATATCACTCTTTTATTGTCCTACATACTTTCAATAACTTACTGATCTTACCAAAAACAGATTTGCCCACCCGAGTAACAAGATTTCATTCAATCATTCATTCACTCATTCATTTATTGCTGAATACGTTCTGAAGCTGACGGGACTTTTACAGGTTAAGCTGGTTGCTGCACCCCTTGCTATTAAGATTACATTATTTGCCCAAACGTTTGTGTAGAACTGTATTACAGTGGACTGTATTATGGTCAAGGATGGAGAAAATGACAAATTATCAATGCTGAAATAAAGCGAAATTGATGAGCTTTTGAACTCTGCTCCTCTGAACACTAAAATGATGTCACTCACTCTTCATAGTGTCTCATAATGTGTCTAGCAGTCCATAAAGATGAATGAAGTTTAGAAGCTTGCACACTTCCTGCCTGTCGTTGCCATAGGCAACAAACTGACAACAGATACATTTTTGCAGAGAGACATTCAAAAGCAATGCATTACAAAAAAAAAATCCTTTCTTTTTCATCTTTTTCAGCCTTTTTGCTGTCTGTGGAAATAGATAGCTTCTCTCTCACAGTGTTCAGGTGGGATTTCGGCCCCTGCTTTTATACAGACAGGCTTCAAGTCTTGAAGATTCTGGTGGGCCTACTGGTCAATCTTGATCTTCAGTTCCTTCCACAGACTTTCTGTGGGGTTCAAGGGTTCGGTCACCTTGGATTTAGGTGATTGGGCCATTCCAACACCCATTATTTTCTCCCTATGGAAGCAACTGAGGGTCCTTTTTCCAGTGTTTTGGATCGTTGTCCTGCTGGATGGTCTACCCATGTCTCGTCCTCATCGTCTTGGTGGATGGCAGCAGACTTTTCTCAAGAATTTCCTGGTGCATGACTCCATTCATCTTCCTTTGGATTCTGGCAGTACCATGAGTACAGAAACAGCACCATATCATGATGTTTCCACCTCTGAACTTCAGTGTAGTTAGGTCTGGTGATTTTAAGGTCACCTGCAGAGCCATTTCTCCTCCAAACTCATCTAACCATGCTACAATCTCACAGTGATCTACAGGCTTTGCCAAATGTTCTGTAGCAAACTTTAACATGCCTTTTCTTCAATAATGGAGTCTTATTATGGCGCGGAATGGAGACCGTGGTGGAGTGCACTGCCTGTTGTTTTCTCTATGACAACTGTACCCACTGCTTCCAGGAGCTCTTTTTCGAGTGGTCCTTGGGTCTTGGGCTGCTCTTCTGGTACTTGTAGGAACAATTTGGAGTTGCTAACCAGCCCCATTGCTGTGTTGCTCAGCTATGTTGTTGGGAATGTCTTGGGAGAACTGATGGCCACTGTGATCAGGGAATACTATTGATTTGAAGGGCTGTACTTGGTGTACTTGATGTTTAGGAAGGTGGCACATATCAAATTGTTGTCCACATGAATGCCTGGCCCAGCGTGTTCTAGCAGAGCATCGTGGCTCCAAGGTCCAGCTCCAATGCTTGTGTGTCCATTGTAGCCGTTTTCAGTAGTGGACTGGAGTTAGCATGGGCTAACTTGTGCCACAGTAGCTCTTCTGTTGGTTCGAAACAGATGGAATAGCCTTCGTTGCATCGTTGAGCTTTTGATGGTTCGTGATTTGACCACTGTCGGTAGATACTCACCACTCCTGACCGAGAGCACCCCACATGCCTTGCTGCTCTGGTCAAAGTTAATTAGTTCTTTATGCCTGCCCATTTCTCTTTATCCAACATGTGAATTACAAGAACCGTCTGTTCTCTTATCATCTCATATATCCCAGATCTTGGCGTGTGCCATTGTTATGAGATAACGTTATTCACTTCATCTGTGAAAGCTTTGGCTCATCAGTAGGTGAATATTTATTTTAGCACTGAATATAAGTGGTGGAGCAGTTTAGGCTGTTAGCTATTTTATAGCCTGTTTAGCCTGTCAACTTTGTGTTGTTGTTAAGAAAATATTTGTTGGAGGTCTTCATCTATCAGTACACTCGGTGGTCCATGTGAGCAGCAAAACAGTCCATTCACATCACAGTGGATTCAGTGAAACGACATGTTAAGATGACAGAGGGGAAAATAACCACAGTGTTCTTGAAATGTCAACATGTTGTTTTACCAGAACCTACTTAATGATCCAAATGGGTCTTTGACACATTACTGTAGGGCACTGCATGGTTAAAGAACGTTTCATTACGTGATGGCATTGTGGATTAAGCTAAGAGGGCTAAACTGTATTCGCTGCCTTACTGCCTTCAGCTCTTTGCTGGATTCTGTTGTCAAGTGCCAGGTGGAGTGATTTATGCCCAGACGCACTGGAGGAATCTGTTTCAGTCTAAAATCTGTGGCACTGATGCCATCCATCAGGAACAGCCCCAGAGGACCAGGCTGAACAGATTTCAGTCAGCTTTTCATGATGGACGATATGGAAAAATATCAAGTTGCAATTATTTTGCTATATATTGCAGTTGTGATGTGCCTCGCCTTTGTCCTTCTGTTCCTGCACACTTAGTTCTCTTTATGAACACAGTGTTCAGACCCATTATGAACACAGTATTCAGGCCCTTTATGAACACAGTATTCAGACTCCTTATGAACACAGTGTTCAGACCCTTTATGAACACAGTGTTCAGACCCTTTATGAACACAGTGTTCAGACCCTTTATGAACACAGTGTTCAGACCCTTTATGAACACAGTGTTCAGACCCTTTATGAACACAATGTTCAGACCCTTTATGAACACAGTGTTCAGACCCTTTATGAACACAGTATTCAGACTCCTTATGAACACAGTATTCAGGCCCTTTATGAACACAGTATTCAGACCCTTTATGAACACAGTATTCAGGCCCTTTATGGACACAGTATTCAGGCCCTTTATGAACACAGTATCCAGACCCTTTATGAACACAGTATCCAGACTCCTTATGAACACTGTATTCAGACCCCTTATGAACACAGTATTCAGGCCCTTTATGAACACAGTATTCAGACCCTTTATGAACACAGTATCCAGACCCTTTATGAACACAGTGTCCATACCCTTTATGAACACAGTATTCAGACCCTTTATGAACACAGTATTCAGACTCCTTATGAACACAGTATTCAGACTCCTTATGAACACAGTATCCAGACCCTTTATGAACACAATGTCCATACCCTTTATGGACACAGTATTCAGGCCCTTTATGAACACAGTGTCCAGACCCTTTGTGAACACAGTATTCAGACCCTTTATGAACACAGTGTCCAGACCCTTTATGAACACAGTATTCAGACTCCTTATGAACACAGTATTCAGACTCCTTATGAACACAGTATTCAGACCCTTTATGAACACAATATTCAGACCCCTTATGAACACAGTATTCAGGCCCTTTATGAACACAGTATTCAGACCCTTTATGAACACAGTATTCAGGCCCCTTATGAACACAGTATTCAGTCCCCTTATGAACACAGTATTCAGACCCTTTATGAACACAGTATTCAGGCCCTTTATGAACACAGTATTCAGACTCCTTATGAACACAGTATTCAGACCCTTTATGAACACAGTATTCAGGCCCTTTATGAACACAGTATTCAGACCCCTTATGAACACAGTATTCAGGCCCTTTATGAACACAGTATTCAGACCCTTTATGAACACAGTATTCAGGCCCTTTATGAACACAGTATTCAGGCCCTTTATGAACACAGTATTCAGACCCTTTATGAACACAGTATTCAGGCCCTTTATGAACACAGTATTCAGACCCTTTATGAACACAGTGTCCAGACCCTTTATGAACACAGTGTCCAGACCCTTTATGGACACAGTATTCAGGCCCTTTATGAACACAGTGTCCAGACCCTTTATGAACACAGTATTCAGACTCCTTATGAGCACAGTATCCAGACCCTTTATGAACACAGTGTCCAGACCCTTTATGGACACAGTATTCAGGCCCTTTATGAACACAGTGTCCAGACCCTTTGTGAACACAGTATTCAGACCCTTTATGAACACAGTGTCCAGACCCTTTATGAACACAGTATTCAGACTCCTTATGAACACAGTATTCAGACTCCTTATGAACACAGTATTCAGACCCTTTATGAACACAGTATTCAGACCCCTTATGAACACTGTATTCAGACCCCTTATGAACACAGTATTCAGGCCCTTTATGAACACAGTATTCAGACCCTTTATGAACACAGTATTCAGGCCCCTTATGAACACAGTATTCAGTCCCCTTATGAACACAGTATTCAGGCCCTTTATGAACACAGTATTCAGGCCCTTTATGAACACAGTATTCAGACTCCTTATGAACACAGTATTCAGACCCTTTATGAACACAGTATTCAGGCCCTTTATGAACACAGTATTCAGACCCCTTATGAACACAGTATTCAGGCCCTTTATGAACACAGTATTCAGACCTTTTATGAACACAGTATTCAGGCCCTTTATGAACACAGTATTCAGGCCCTTTATGAACACAGTATTCAGACCCTTTATGAACACAGTATTCAGGCCCTTTATGAACACAGTGTCCAGACCCTTTATGGACACGGTATTCAGGCCCTTTATGAACACAGTGTCCAGACCCTTTATGGACACAGTGTTTGAGCTGGTGTATTGAACCAAATAAAACTCTAAACTGTTTAGTTTTTTTCTGGATTTCTGTAAAGCTGCTTTGAGCTGATGCCTAAAAAACATCAACATTTTCAGTATTTTTCAGTAATGAAATATTAACAAATCGTTTAAAACTGTGTTTGAATAGTCTAACATCATTTTTGTGCAGGCACTAATGCTGTGTAAATACCATGAAAATATGTAATAATTATTGTTGGCCATCACAGTAAGTAGTAAACAAATAACAACCAGGTGCGATTTGGGACTGAGAGTGATTTATTTCAATATGTGAAGGTACAGATGTTCTGAAACAGCTCCGCAGCTTTGAGCCTACAGTCAATGTTTATTAAAGCCCCAGTTTGCTTATACTCCAAACTTTATTGGTGATTTTTATTATTATAGTTATAGTTTTATATTATAGTTAATAAGAATCATAACAACAAACATCGCTTGTAGAGCACATTTCGTACAGGTAGTAGATTAAAGTGCTTAATGAGCAAGTTGTGAAATTAAATGGTGACAGTAATGAAAAAGAATAATAAAACAATATAATTTATAATATAAAGAAATGAAAAAATGAAAATGAAAGTGGTAAATGTAAAAAAAAAAGATAACTTTTTAATTAAAGATTTTTATCAAAGCCTTTACATAAACAATTACATAAACAATGTCAACATCAGCTCCACACCACTCTCTGTGTTCATGTCCAGCCCTGATGCTCACTGTAAAATGTGCTTGACAATTAAAAGTGAATAGAAATGAATTTAAATGTGAAGTGCTGCAACCCTCATTTGTTATTTTGCTCTGCAACCTTGAGATATGTGTTAATATTTATTCATTCACGCCCTCCTGGTTTAGTGCCAAGTTTCTAGACCACTGGGCTGCTAACTGACCTTTAATAGCGTGTATTTTTTTGTATTTTTTATTTTAGTCTCCAGTTATTTTCCCTTCCTCTAGCTTGCAGTTAATAAAAGCTGGTTTGCTTTGGCTGCATGAGAGAGAGAGAGAGAGAGAAAGAGAGAGAGGGGGGTTGTAAGTGTGTAGTAAGTTGTTGTCCTCTGGGGCAGGCTGTCATTTCTGTGTCATTGACAGAGGCCCTTGGGGACTTCATTTCCCAGCAGGCAGTTCTCTGAGGACAGGGCTGATGTGACAGATCCAGCCTGCAGGGTGAGAGAGACACAAAGCAACAGATGAGCTCACCAGGAACTCAGTCAGGCAGACTGACGTCTGTGAGTGCGTATGTGGGTGATGAAATTAAGCGGTACAGAGACCAGTTACACGCCTGTACGTATCAGTATATACACAAACCCCCGCTGCTCTCGTATGGCTGAATCAAAGTAGCTTTGAATATATATAAACCAGCACAACACACACTAACACACCACCACCACATCAATGTCACTGCAGTGCTGAAAATGATCCACCACCCAGATAATACCTGCTCTGTGGTGGTTCTGTGGGGGTCCTGAAGAACAGGGTGAAAAGGGTTAGTTACATACAGAAACAGATGGACTACAGTCTGTAATTGTAGAACTGGTCATATATATATATATATATATATAATTGTGAGTGATTTTAATGCAGTATGAATCTGCAGTGTGTGTAGTTTTACAGTCTGATGGTAATAATTGTGGAGTGATTTTAATCCAGTATGAATCTGCAGTGTGTAGTTTTACAGTCTGATGGTAATAATTGTGGAGTGATTTTAATCCAGTATGAATCTGCAGTGTGAGTAGTTTTACAGTCTGATGGTAATAATTGTGGAGTGATTTTAATCCAGTATGAATCTGCAGTGTGTAGTTTTACAGTCTGATGGTAATAATTGTGGAGTGATTTTAATGCAGTATGAATCTGCAGTGTGAGTAGTTTTACAGTCTGATGGTAATAATTGTGGAGTGATTTTAATCCAGTATGAATCTGCAGTGTGTGTAGTTTTACAGTCTGACTGTAATAATTGTGGAGTGATTTTAATCCAGTATGAATCTGCAGTGTGTGTAGTTTTACAGTCTGACTGTAATAATTGTGGAGTGATTTTAATCCAGTATGAATCTGCAGTGTGAGTAGTTTTACAATCTGATGGTAATAATTGTGGAGTGATTTTAATCCAGTATGAATCTGCAGTGTGAGTAGTTTACAGTCTGACTGTAATAATTGTGGAGTGATTTTAATCAAGTTTTGATTTTAATCCAGTATGAGTTTTTACAGTCTGTCTCTCTCTCACTCTCTCATTCAGTTCATTGCTTTATTGATACGAGTAAATATCACGTTGTATTATTTTCTCTTATTAACACAACTCTCTCTTTCTCTCTCTCTCTCTGCAGATGTGCTGGTGAATGGTAAAGCCTGTGATTGTGACGTGGTTGCCGACTGTAAGGTCGGTGATGCCGTGCCGCTGGAGGTGAAGCTGACCAATCGCAGTAAGAGTCCTGTCGGTCCGTTCTCTCTGAGCGTCGTCCCGTTCCAGGATTATCAGAATGGAGTCAAAAACTTTGAGCTGCAGGATGTCGTCACCTTCATCGGCTCCAACTCCTTCTACATCGACTCGGTAACAGACACACACACACACACACACACACACAGACCGGTGGCAGGGCCGGGCCTGGGCCTGGGCCCTGGGCCTGTACCCACACATATTTAAAATAAGCACAAGCACAGATGTTCACAGGTCATTTCTTGCAAGTCTGAGTCAGGTCTCAAGTCCTTGATTGTTACATCTCAGTTAAGCACTGTTAATTCACTACATGGCCAAAAGTGTGTGGACACTTCCCATTATTGGGTTCAGCTACACCCATTTTTAACAGATGCATATTGTGAACCATGCAGCCTTTTAGTTTCAATGGACAAACACTGGCAGTAGAATGGGTCGTACTAAAGAGCTCAGTGACTTCAAATATGGCACTGTCATAAGATGCCGCCTCTGCCCCAAGTCAGTTACTCAAATTTCTGCCCTGCTAGATCTGCCCTGGTCCACTATACATGTTGTTACTGTGATATGGAAGAGTCTAGAAGCAACAGCAGCTCAGCTGTGAAGCGGTAGACCATGCAGTCTCACAAAATGGAAGTGCTAAAGTGCATGTAAAAACCTGAGTCCTCTGTTGTGACACTTACTAGTGAATTTCAAACCACTTCTGGAAAAAACAGCACAAGAACTGATCAATGGATTGTTTTTCCTCACCACTGCAAGTCTAAGATCATTTTCCGCAATGTCAGGTGTCAGCTGTTAGACTCTGAGCTGTGGAAACCTGTTCTCTGGAGTGATACAACTGGTGCTTCACCATGTCGCCTACTAAATCTGGGCTTGTCAGATTTTAGGAGAACTGGTTTAGTTTGGATGAGGAGGAATAATGGTCTGGGGCTTTTCTTCCTGGTTTGGGCTCCTTCCAGTGAGGTGAAATCATTACACTACAGCATGCAGTTACCATTCTAGAGAACCAATGTTCTGTTTCAGCATGGCAGCGTGTGTCCTCTGTGCTCAAAGCGAGCTCTGTAAAGACATGGTTTTGCCCAGTTTGATGTGAAAGAACCTGAGAGCCCCAACTTGAACCCCGTCCAACATCGTTTGGTTGAATTGGAGCCCTGCCTGTGAGCCAAGCCTTATCGCCCAACATCAGCTGCTGACCTCACTAATGCTCTTGTGGCTGAATGGAAGCAAATCCCTGAAGCAATGTTCCAACATCTAGTTTAAAGCCTTCCCAGAAGATCAGAAGCGGTTGTAGCAGCTAAGGGGGAACAGACTCCCTATTAATAGCCTTACTGCTTCAGTGAGATGTTCAGTAAGCACGTATGGATGTGATGTTTTGGTATTTACATGCTTTTGGCTTGATTGGCTGTGTGCATTTCCAAACGAAGCGAAATGCAGCACTTTAATCTCAGTGAAAATAGAGAGACAGTTTTATCAGAGCTCGTTCACGGCTCTGCTCTGTTTGTGTTATTGAATCGGTCCTGTGAGTAAATCACAACATAAATTTCACACACGTCAGACAGGTCGCCTTTAATAGAGAGTAATCAATTACTCGTTTTTTTATATGTTAGGGTACTCAACTGCAAAATTACTCAAAATACCAATCAGTGCTTTAAAGATTTATTTAATGATTTAAGCTTTAAAATAACTAAAGATTTTCTGAACTCTCAGCGAACGAGTCACATTTTCATGCTAGACCTGTTTTATCAATATATACAGTACAGCGCAAAAGTCCTGGGCTCCTAAACAGACCATTTAACAGGTGTTTTACCTGTAAAACTATATCACTGTTGTCTGAAGAAAACTTGGTATTTCCAAAATGAGAACTTTACAGGAGAAGGAAAAAACATACCTTACTTTTAATGTAAGTTAATGGAACCAGATGTCTTTCCAAGTCATTTTGGGCCGTTTCTTTTGGTCCATTCTTCATGAAATTTACACACAATGTAAAGAACAACAGGTTTTTTCAGATTATGTCAACAACTGAAAAAAAAATGAACATAAAAGGTTTTCGGTAACACTTTCTATGAATGTCACCTTTGTAAGCATCTATAAACACATTCATAACATGTTATAATGCATTCATAAGGCATTATAAGCATGGCTATAAATATTTATAAAAATGCATTATACGTTATAGCCATGCTTATTATGCATTATGAATTGTTAACATAATACATTATAAGTACTGATCATAACAAATTATAAGAGCTCATAAGTGGTATTTGTCCGCTCTAAGTAAAGTGAAGCGTACTGTACTAAAGCCTCCTCCAGTGTTCAGAGTGAGGCTTCAAGTTGAAGTATTTTCTGAAGGATTTACTGAAACACTAAAACATAAACAATAAAGCACATTACAGGCTTCAAATGTCAGAGTTTAAACTAGAGCTGCCATCAGTGTTTTACCCAATGTGGGAAAGGTAATGTACACCACCGTTAGCTTGGTATTTGTCTTTACGCTCTCCTTCTTTGGCACTGACAGTATAACATGTTATTAACACTATTTATAATGCATTATATTAACAATTCATAATGTATAATAAACATGGCTATAAAGTGTAATTCAGTGTAATTCATTTTTATAAATGTTTATAATCATGTTTATAATGCTGTATGAAGGCATTATAACATGTTATAAATGTGTTTATAGATGCTTACAAACGTGACATTCATAGAAAGTGTTACCAGGTTTTCTTCCGAAAGCAGCGATATGTAGCATTACAGTAAATGCAAACAGCCGTTGCTAACAGCATAAAATCGAGCATACAGCCACTGACAGTCGTGCTGGTCAGTTCATCAGATTTTTGCCCTGCTAGAGCTGCCCTAGTCAGCCGTAAGTGAAAATAGCAAGAAGTATCCCGTTTTCGAGATGTTAGTTGATATTTGCTGATTATACGAACACAGGTTTGGTTCCTGATTTCTCCTCAGTGCTTCCAGTAGTCACATGGTTTTGCTCAATTCCATCAGTAGCACACCTGATTTAATGTTATGAGGCACAGATTGGATAAACAAGGTGTTGGATGATAATTACTGTTCATAATGCGGTTTGGATATGATTAAACATAAACCTTCACATATACATAAAAATCACTGTTTTATTAATGTTCTATGCTTTTTTCCCTGAGCGTAAAACTGTAGTCCCATGTCTTATCCTGTAAGGTACAGTTCGTCAGGTCCAGTTTGCAGTAGTGTTTTTCTTTCTTTAAAGCACATGACTCAACTCATTAGCTGATCAGTCTAGGCCTTAATGAGCTGAATCAGTGGTCAAGACTGTTCTAATACTGCCTGTCCCTATGCTTGTGACAGAGTGTGGGTCCAAGGTTGACCAGCCCAGCATTTATCACACTTATCTCTGTCTGATGGGCTGTCAGGTGTGGCTACCTGGAAAGAGAACATGGTGGCTGTGCTCTGTCTTGCTGTAGCGTTTAAAGGATAGTTTAGCATGAAATCAAATTTACACAGTTTCCCTGCTCACCCCTAATGTAGCTGACTGACCATGACATGTTTGATGTCTGAAGTTTGCTTCTTTGGATTCGACCTGGAGCGACGAGGCGAATGTAGCTAACAGGTAGTTGAAGCTTATTGGCGATTAGCCTCTAACTGCCTACATAAGTCATCACACACCATGTTTCATCACTGAAACCATGTTGAGTTGTTAAGTAATCTCAGATCTGCATCATGTAATGAGAAAAGCTAGTTTTATGGTTACATTAACCTGTAACTACTTGACCTTTGTAATATATGAACTCTGCTACATAACACTGACATGAACATGCCATGGCAGATGTTATATGCTGTCATGAGTCGTGCTGATAGATTCTGCCCAGTAATATAAACAGTATTATTTTATCCTTGCTGGTAATTATCACGGCAGATGCCACAATGACTACCTAGAGTACATTTAGCAAAAATTAGAATATGACGCAAGTCTTCATGGCCTCAAACACAATTACTGGTAAGGGTAACATGACATTGTTATATAACTGAACTAAATCAGTGACAGTTTTTATGAAAGTATATGACACTATATGATAGTAAATGACTCTCTCTCTCTCTCTCTTTATATATATATATATATATATATATATATATGTTGTATGTATAGATAGTTCAGGTTACTCATTAAGAACCCAAATTAATACATTTCTTCATAAAAAAAAGCATCCACTTTATTTGGACCCTTTTCATCCATCTCTTTTTAGCAAATTTTGAAAATTTGGCCAAAAAAAGGAAAGAAAACGTGGATGGATAAAATGTTAATATTTTGCATGTAGGATTTTTTGCATAGCACCCTGTGTCAGCTATACGAAATCAGCTGAAAATTCAGAAAATATGAACAGAGTCAGAATTTAAGGTAGTATATTTTACATGCAATAAAACAAATATAACTAACTTGAAAAATAAATAAAACTAATACAAATAAAAATATATTGCTTACCAGTATTGCAGCAGTGCCAGTGTTTGTTTACCTGCACAACTGATGTACAAATAAATGCTGATTGTACTGTTTTATGGACACCGCATGACATACGGTTATGTATAAAAATGGATAGAAGCACTTTGCTTAGCTAAAAACAGAAGCATTAATGATGTTGAAGCCTGAATTTTTGTGCTTTGGTCCACTTTTAAAAAAGACCAAAGCGTTGAAATTACTGAACATCTTAACAGGTTTTAAGGTCAGTGTGATGATTTAGGTGTGCAGGCTGGTGCAGCATAACCTTCCATTACTTCTTAGCTGTTTTAGCCTCATCTCCAGAAGCTTCATTCAGCTTGTCTGATCAACTCTATTTGGTGTAAAGGTTGTAAATCTGATATTTTCCCACTCAACTGTCGCTTTAATCCCGTGGTCATGACTGAATGCCGTGTTTCTCTCTCTCTCCAGGTGAGTCCGGCAGGAAACTCCACCTGTGTGGGCGCGCTGCTCTTCCTCTACACAGGGGATTTCTACCTGAGCATTAAGTTCCAGGACGACAGCGCAGGCCGTGACCTCCCGCCCGCCTGGTTCTGTCTGCCCAGCGTCCACGTCAGAGCTCAAGAGCCAGTCGAGGCGGCTGCCTGAGGCTGTGGCCTTTGATTTTGAGACCTCCTGACCTCTGGCTGAGCCAACAGACTCCCTTTTTGAAGAAGTTATCTACTGTAATTATGGACCACTCCACTTCTGCTGTAATGTAGAGCTGTTTCATTCATCTTAGTGAAGCCTCGTCAGGGGACCTTTATGACCAGTCATTCTCAGGGCCCCCAGACAGTCCAGATTTTTGTTCCAACCTAACTTGCGTAGGGACAGAGCAAAAATGGTACATCTGGGAGTCCCTGAGGACCACTGCTTTAGACGCCATCAGCTGAGCACCACAAAAGAGCACCAAACGTCACCACGCTGACCGGTCAGTTTCGAGGATGACCTCCAGCATTCCTTCAGTCCAGCATGAAGGAAAAGTTAGTTTACTGTTTTAGAACATCCGGAGTTTTACAACCCTCCACACAAACATTACTACAATAATCTCTAAGTGAAAAACAGAGTGCGCTCTTTGGTCCCACTTTACTTTAAGTGTCTCTAATAACTGTGTAGTTACACATGAATAACATATGCAGCAACACTGTAACTACTGATGATTTAGTCACTGTTATAAATGGATTACAAAAGTACAGCCTATGTAATGTGTATCAACTTCAGTTTTGCCTCATGTAATTACACCAGTGGACCTTCCACACAGGAACTTTCCTGTAGTGCAGTGTTGAAGTTACAGGTTAAAAGAAGTGGACAGTTCCTGTGTAGTTGTTATGTAGGTACTGTGTAATAATGGAGGGGTAATATAGACGCTGTTTTGGGGGAAATGCAACACATTTAATAAATGTCATAAAAGTTACATGTTAAGATAAGGAGACGTCTGCTCTTCTGTCACATTACAGAATGGTTTAAAGCTGAAACTGGTTACAATGTCAGCACTGGCAACATAAATGCTAGCTAAATGTTAGGAAAGCTGGCAGATCCAGTGTAAGTAATGTCTTAATGTAAGTTATTACACACTTCCTTTTACTGCTGGAAAAGACTTCTGGAAAAAAAAACTGCTGTTCCAGTCTGATTATGAATGTATTTACATTTATGCTGTTACACTTGTGTAATTACATGAGAGAGAATGGGCTGTTACAACTATCAAGATGCTCTTGTGTAATTATATGAAGCAAAACTGAAGTTGATACACAGGCTGTACTTCCATAATCCATCTGTAACAAGTGACTAAATCATTAGTAGTTACATTATTGTTGCTTATGTTATTAGCATGTAACTACACAGTTATTAGACACTAATATAAAGTGGGACCCTCTCTTTATTATTGACTGTGAGTTTTAGAATGTATGTCGCTCGAATTGTGCCCTCTCAAAAAATTGTGCTTATAATAGATAAAATGCCTGTTAATCAAATACGTTAACCCGCCCCCTCAGAAACCATGTATTTATTTCTTTATTTTCATTCAAAATTGCCCTTCACATTGTGTAAACATTTCCAAAATTCTTTAATTATTCTTTAAGAAAGCTCTTTACAGTAACCTGCATTAATTTAAGAATGTTTCCCCACTGCAGTTTTATAGATACAAGCTTTTCGTACAGCAATGATAATATTTAAATCCCTCATAAAAATACCCCATAAATGCAAATCATGACAAAGTTTCTTGATATCTAACTGCACATTATGTTCCTTTATGACTGTAAAAGAGTAAACATACTGTAAGGCTCATATAATGAGAAAAGCTTTACTTTTTTTGTCAGATTTCTCACATTTCCAGTCAAATACATCTCATCACTGTCAGTACAAAACCTCCAATCTCCAAACTGGTAAAAAACTTTACAGGAGAAGGAAAAGATGTTCCTAACTTATAATGTAGGTTTTTTAGTCACACTTTATTTAGATGGTCCCCTTTAGATAATCTACAGAGACTTAAATCATTAACAAACTTTCTGGTAATATTCAGTTATTATCAACAACATTATGGTTAGGTTTAGGTTTAGAATTAGGGTTAGATTGAATAGAATCTTTCACACTCAACTTCAAGTTCAGTTGCATTTAATGGATATATAGTTGAATGTTATTTAAAGATATACTGAGCATCTATAAAGCATCTACAGTGGACCATCCAAAAAAAAGTTAGGTTTTTTTTTCCCCCCAAGTAACTTTGGATCATTTCTGTTGATCCATTCATAATAAAATTCTCACACGATATAAAGGGAAGCTGGAATTTTTAAAATAATGCATATAAGACAACAAAAGTGGAGATACAGAGTTTCGTTTTGACAGTGATGATATGCTGAGGGCTTGTTGGCTACCAATCTGAAGCATTTAAGCAGAAACAAACATTCTGAAGGTTATGAACGCACTCATTCAAGTGTGCCCAAACTTTTGACAGGTACTGTATGCACCCAGAACACACAGAGCTGTTGTCGTAACTAAACCTCGTTATCTCCTAAATGGTAACTTTACAGGAGAAGGAATAAACCTTCTTTACTTTTAATGTAAGTCAATGGAACCAGGTGTTTTTCCAGGTCATTTTAGGCTGTTTCTGTTTGTCCATTCATCACGAAATGAGTAAAGAGCAACAGACGCTTTCAAATTATGTCAAAAACTGAAAAGCGAAATTGAAGATACAAATTGAAGAAACAAAAATGAAGATATACTGTTGTTGTGACAGCAGCGATATAGTGTTGAATGGTATGTTTTACAGTGAGGACGTCTGCGCAGCACCTTGAATCAGCTGTAAAATATCAGCAATTCAGAAATTTCAGTGGGAACTTAGTAATAATGCAGCAGAGTCGAGTGCTAGTTCACCTGCGCAGGATTTTGTGTAGAAATGAGTGAAAATATGATGAGTCGGAGTCGACAGTGCATAGCTAAGGAAGAACATTTAATAGGCATGTAAATATAAGATGTGCTCATTGTGGTATTTATATATTCATGTCATTAAGTCTCAGTCAGAGATTAAATCAGCATAGCTTCATCTCCTTCAGTTAAAAGAACTGTATTTTTTATTTTTTACTACGTTTGATTCACCTCTTTTCTCCAGATCTGCTTTTTTAACGATTATTCGCCAGATCATCTGATGATGACTCTCACTTCTTCCTCTTAGACTGTGTCTGTTGATGGAGTGTAACATATTGATCAATCGGTGTCACTTAAGTCATAAATCATAAACATAATGTTACTGAAAAACTGTTGTTGGTGTCATCATTTCAGAAATAACATGAATATCTGAAATGTTTCAAAGGAGTAATACTTTCTATAAGGACTATGTCTATAAGAAACTACGAACACATTCGTAACCTGTTATTATGCATTCATATGAACACTGCTAATGTATTTTGTTGGTTCATATGGCAGTATAACAGGGTAATAAATATTTATGGAAATGTAACACTTTATAGCCATGCTTTTAAGGCTTTATGAATTGCTAATGTAATGCATTATAAGTTGTGTTAACAAACTGCATTACAAATTGTGTTAAACATGTTATAAAGCATTCTTAAGGCATGATACACATGGCTGTGAATATTTCTAAAGAGATGCATTACACTTTCTAGTCATGTTCATAACGCATTATGAATTTTTAACATAGATGGTGATAGATGGTGTTCATAATGTCGTAAGTATTAATAGTCTCACCTCTTATTCATAACTTTTATTTTGTGGTTATTAGGTTATAACATCAGTTGTCTCAGTTATAATCTGTAAATATATAAATGAAATCAAGGCCTCTCTGTGTGAGTTCATGAACAGGCAATATGCTCATTTCTCTGGCACCAAGAATATAAAATTTTATGAACACTACCTATAATGCATTATATTGACCATTCATAATGCATTATAAATTTGGCTAGAAAGTGTGATGATTTTTTTCAGAATATTTATAGCCATGTTTATAATGCTTTATGAATGCAGTGTAATATTATACATATTTGCAGTCATGCTTGTGATTCCTTGTAAATGCCTTATAACGTTGTGACACTATCTATAATGCATTATGTTAACAATTCATAATGCATTATAAACATGGCATTGTTACAGCTACTTACAATGTATGTTAACAATTCATAATGCACTATAAATGACTATAGAGTGTGATGCAGTTTATACATATTTGGAGCCATGTTTAGGATTCATTATGAATGCCTTATAACATTTTATGACGATACCTTAAATGCATTATATTAACTATTCATAATGCATTACAAACATGGCTATAAAGTGTGAGGCATTTTTATAAAGATTTATAGCCATGTTTATAATGCTGTATGAATGCAGCATATTTTATAACTACTTATAATGCATTATGTCATTGCTACGTCTAATGTCTTATGTTAACAACTCATAATGCATTGTAAACATGGCTATAAAGTGTGATGCATGTTTATAAATATTTATAGCCAGGTTTATAACACCTTATGAATGAATTATAACATATTATAAATATATTTATAGAAATTATTCATAGAAAGAGTTTCTGAAAAGAGGTGAAACACCTAGTCCAGGCCTTGAATGGCATATTTGTTCTCATAAAGTAAATATTCAGCTTTATTTATTTAGAGTAGCCTTGTTTGAAATAGTCTTACCCCATGTAGCAGACAGTGTTCGGTCATTCAGTCATTAATTCTTAAATATTGCATTATTCATAGTTTCACTGGGTCTTTTATGCAAACATTTCTGAACATACAGGAACAAATAAGAAGCTGTTAAAGTTCTTGCGAATGTTCAATTCGTACCGTTCATCCTGCACCATCTGCTCTGCGTCCTGTGGTGTTAATAACGTACACAGCATACGCAGACATGTTCGTGGGCGTTTTTATGAATTTGACTGAGGACTGGAGCTGCCAGAACATTAGAACATGAGGTACAGTGACAAATGTCTGATAGAAGACCCACATTTAATACTTAGAGCTGAGTTATGAAGGTCTATTAAAGATTTATGATACTCATTTAAACCTGTATATGCAGCTCCTTTAGAGTTATTAGTCTTAAACGTGATCCTTGTTCAAAATTGTTGGAAACTTTTTTCATCCTCTGTAAAGCTGTAGTATGTAATAGAGAGCCATGTTGTATGTCCAAAAGTATCTGGACACCCCTTCTAATGAGTGAATTTCTCTGTGGAAAAGCACTGACCAATAGAATGGGCCCTTCTGGAGCAGCTGAAAAACATTGCTGAGCGAGTTTGTGTTTAATGTGAGTCCAAATATTCTCTATAGGGTTTAAATCTGGACTCTGACCAGCCCTAAAACATCAGTAAAAACCATTATGTTGTGGGTTTGGTCCAACTTTTTGCCGAGGGGTGTATAATAAATGAACTTTGATATGTATGGCATGGATTTTGATATACATATTTAAATCTAGTCCTGAAATAAACTATAAAGATGAACATGATAGTTCTGTGGCAAAACTACATAATTTTCTCCTTACCCAACTGTAGTTAATCAGCCTAGACATGTTTGGTGTCTGAATTTTGCTTCTTTGGTTTTACTGGTGGCGCTAAAAGGCTAATGTAATGTAACTCTATGCCTCAATCAAGCGTTTGCCTAAACAGTGTTGAGTAGTTCAGTAATCTCCAATATAGACTCGCTTATGTGGTTTCTGACACTATATGATGTAAACAGCACTGAACTGTGACTATTAGTGTTGGGCCTTCAGTTCAGGCTGATGATAAAATACGATAATGCTAATTTCTGCTAGCACCCCTATGGGATTCTAGCAGTATATTAGCACTAAGCTAACAGCAATTGACAGTAGTAAGTAAGTAAGTAGTAGTAAACAGAAATATTCTTTTGACCATTCTAGATTAAACACAGACATTAACATATATTTTACCTAGTATCAGCTTTACAGCCAGTCAGTAAGGAGTCCTGACATAGAGCTGCTGCTGTTTTCCATTCCTAACAACTACCTAGAACCTGGTTAGACTACAGCTCGTATTGAGATATTGATATTGACATATCTAGAACTTCCAGAGGACTTAGAGTAACATTTTTTGTTCTCATGAAATTAGTCCCTCCTATGATAAAACAGAATGTGATTGGTTGATTCTTCTGTCAGTTCCTCAGTATGTTAGTGGTCAATCTGATGTGTTAGGCCTTCTGTTCAGCTCCTGAAGTCCTAACCAGTGGGAGAGCTTACCTGGTTGAATCCACATAGAAGTGAAAGAGAAAACAAATTCTGATTGGACAATTCACTGGTGGGCATTTCAATAGTTTAACCCTTTTGTTTCCAACCAAAACTTGTAAACCGTGTAAAAAGAGTATTACTACAATATTTGTGGAATTTAAATACATAATAATTCTGTTAATTTAAACTGAAGTGATAATTGCAGACCTTAAAGTTGTCAGCACTCAGCTGATGGACTAGTCTTGTGGTGGGTGGAACTGTGTGCATTTGAATTTTCACATCAAGGATCTTAATCTGCAAAGACTAAGCTAGGGTCTAGGTTTACTCCAGACCAGAAGAACAGCGGCGGAGAACAAATGAAGTCTCAGCATGCAGGCCATGTACTGCTGCCGCGCAGACACAGACGCTGTCATGTTAAAGGAGGATGGATGGCCTGGTGAAGCGAGCGCTCAGGCAGCTGATTATGGCCCCTAATGTGGTGTTAAAGCCTTTTAGTGCAGCTTCACTCCGGCGGAGGTTGCGGCGGGGAGGGAGTGGAGGCTCTCTGATAGGTAATCAGCGCTGTGTCGCTGGAGTTATAATCACTGAACTGTCACTGCTGAGAATGAGACGGATACTGGCTTTAATGATAAACCCAATGATTATCACACTGTTTCATATTTGAACCCATTAACTGGCCAAGAGTTGTTGGCCAGCCTAGCTTTTATTACACAGTTCTCTGAGTCGGGGGCAGATTTAGTGATTCTGGTGCCCTAAGCAAGAGACAGGAATGAGGCTCCCTGGATGCTCATTTTTAAACTAGCCAAGAGCACGCCGCCACTGGACTCTGGAGCAGAGGAAACGGTCTCTGTGGAGTGACGAATCATGCTTCTCTATCTGACAGTCTGATGGATGAGTCTGGGTTTGGTGAAAGCCAGGAGAACGTTACCTGCCTGACTGCCCTGTGCCAGCTGTAAAGTTCGGTGGAGGAGGGATGATGCTATGGGGTTGGTTTTCAGGGGTTGGTCTAGAACCCTCAGTTCCAGTGAAGGGAAATCTTAATGCTTCAGCACCAAGACATTCTGGACAACTGTGTGCTTCCAATGTTGTGGGAACAGTTTGGGGAAGACCCTTTTCTGTTCCAGCATGACTGAGCCCCAGTGCACAAAGCAGCTCCATAAAGGCCTGACTGGGTGAGTTTGGTGTGGAGGAACTTGACTGGCCCTCACAGAGTCCTCATCTCAACCCCACAGAACACCTTTCGGATGAACTAGAATGGAGACTATGAGCCAGACCCTCTCGTCCAACATGCTCTTCTGGATAAATGGACAGAAATTCCCACAGACACTCTCCGATATCTTGTAGAAAGCTTCCCAGAAGAGTGGAAGCTGTTATGGCTACAAAGGGGGACCAGCTCCATATTAATGCCTATGGATTTAGAATGAGATGTCCTAAAAGCGCCTGTAGGTGTCCCAATACTTTTGTCCATATAGTGTGTGTGTATATGTGTATATCTTGCCTATTAGGCATATTATCACTATGTGTACATACTGGAATATACACTCACTGAGCACTTTATTAGGAACACCTCCTTGTTTCTACACTCATTGTCCATTTTATCAGCTCCACTTACTATATAGGTGCACTTTGTAGTTCTACAGTTACAGACTGTAGTCCATCTGTTTCTCTGCATACTTTATTACCCTGTTCTTCAGTGGTCAGGACCCCCATGGACCCTCACAGAGCAGGTACTATTTGGGTGGTGGATCATTCTCAGCACTGCTGTAACACTGACGTGGTGGTGGTGTGTTAGTGTGTCTTGTGCTGGTGCGAGTGGATCAGACACAGCAGTGCTGCTGGAGTTTTTAAACACTCACTGTCCACTCCTACCTTGTTGGTCCAGTTGGACTACAGTCAGTATAAAGTGCACCTATATGGCCAGTGGTGTTGATAAAATGGAAAATGAGTGTATTTATTAATTTAAGATGTGTTATTATTGCATATAGATAATTAAATATCAGTGCTCTCCTTTTTTCACTTTTTATTTATTAGTTTTGTTTTTTTTTTAACAATCATTTGAAAATGTCAGTTGGTCTTTACATTGTTTTAAAATTGTGTGCTGAACAGACCAAAAGAAATGGTTGAAAATTACTTGGAAAAGCCGTCTTTCATTTGAACTTTGGATGAAATTATCATATTGCAGGCTTCCTGCTGTGAGCTTTGATGTTTGCTGTCTGGACATGAGGTACAATCTCAGTGAGATTTATCAGACACTCGAACATGCTCTCTCTCTCTCTCTCTCTCTCTCTCTCTCTCTCTCTTTCTCTTTCTCTCTCTCCCTCTCTCTCTCTCTCCCTCTCTCTCCCTCTCTCACTCTCTCTCTCCCTCTCTCTCTCTCTCTCTCTCAAGTTCAAGTTCAAATTTGCTTTATTGACATGACAAATGTACATTTGTATTGTCAAAGCACAACAAAAAATGATCTATATATTAAAAGTTAATAAAGAAAAATATATATAAAAAAAAAATAATAATAATAAAACAAAATACAAACCAAGATTAATATATGATAATGTAATAATTAAGAACAGAAAGTGTTAATCATAAATTAATAATATAAAAGTACATGTAATAATAAAACAAAACCTATTGAATATGTGTGTAGTTTATAATAGAGAAGAGAAAAGAAAATGTTAATAATAAAATATAGGGAAAAGAAAAATATATATATATAAAAAAGGACATCTATATTACATATGTACATATATAACTGTGAGTAAAGGCTGTGGTGTGGCTCTCTCTCCCTCTCTCTCTCCCTCTCTCTCTCTCTCTCTCTCTCTCCCCTCTCTCTCTCTCTGTCTCTCTCCCCTCTCTCTCTCTCTGTCTCTCTCCTCTCTCTCTCTCTCTCTCTCTCTCTCTCTCTCCCCCCCTCTCCCCTCTCTCTCTCTCTCTCTCTCTCCCTCTCTCTCCCTCTCTCACTCTCTCTCTCCCTCTCCCTCGCTCTCTCTCTCTCCCTCTCTCTCTCTCTCTCTCTCTCCCCCCCTCTCTCTCCCCTCTCTCTCTCTCTCTCCTCTTTCTCTCTCTCTCTCTCTCTCTCTTCATTGCATTAAAAACTCTAAAGGTAACAGGAGGAGCAGTCATTTTTCTCCTGCGGTTGTAACTGCCATAAAGCCTGCTCTCTCCCTCCCTACGACACTCTCACACTCGCTCTGTGCAGCATAAGACATCAAAGCGTGACACCGCTGGGCCGTGTGTTATGTGATAATCTCATCCGTGCACTCCCAGAACATCCATCCAGTTACTGCCAGACATCCAGCTTACACACCACCCGCTCCACGAGCTGCACACTCACGCACTTACGGCCCTGAAGAAGCTCATTTACAGCACCTGCTTATTTATTTCTACCTTTCAGTTACTTCGAATCCTCGGACATGTAGCTGTTTCAGAGGATCGTCACTGTGGCTGCAGCTGAAACGCGTTTTACGCAAATGTTTGAACACTTATAGGCACATTATAAATACAGCATTTCTATAAAAATGTAATGCTTGATTGCCATTTATTTGCTGCATTTAATTTACTGGGGAAATACAATAAAATGGGGCGTGTGCAAAAGTTTTGGCAACCTTTTTTGGAAGGTCTCGAAGCTTATATGACTAAGACTTAATCCAAGTCTGATCTGGACACTTCCAGAGTGTAATAAATCATACTCAGTCTAAGCGGCTGACTGAGGATCTGAGACTGAAGATATGTAAACACATCCTACTTGTAATTTTCACTGTCAGAAATGTAAGTAAGAAATTGGAGGTTAAGGAAAGCTGTTGAAGTCAAGACAAGATCTGGAAGAAAATCTCTGACGCTCATAGATGGTCAAGTATGCAAAGCAAAACCCCCGCATCACTGCCAGGGACTACAGGCAAATTTGGCTGGTACAGAAATAGTGATGCATTGGCTCGCTGTGCTGCATTGTTGTGTGAACGCAGCCTTTGACTTCAACACTCTTTATATACAAAATCAAATTCTCTCAAATTATTTTCCTTGGTTTTCTAACTGGTTGGTTTTCTCTGATATGGGCTATTAAACTTCTTCTACATTAACCTTGACAGCCATAGTATAATTTGTTACTGTTTAAATGCCGTGATATCATACTGTGAGTGTCTGAGCAGTGAGAATATCATGGTATAGACGTGAGCTCATGTCGCCCACCCTGGCTGGGCAGTAGCCGTAGGGGTCGGCCGGAGAGGCTTTGTTGGCTGTGATTAGGCAGGCGTGTGAATCGTGTGTGCTGGCTGTGTGAGCGAGCGAGTCTCAGTGATGAGAGCTGTGTGGAAGCGGAGATTCCCGCTCTGCCCTGTTTGGCCTCTGAGGAAAATTCGGGAAATTCATTTGATTCGGCGCCACTAGAGAACTGAGAATATTCCCCAGCTAATACACTGTGGAGTAACTGATCCTCTCTCTCTCTCTCTTTCTCTCTCTCTGTTTCTTTCTCTTTCTCTTTCTCTCTCTCTCTCTCTCTCTCTCTCTCTCTCTCTCTTTCTTTCTCTTTCTCCCTCTTTCTCTCTCTCTCTCTTTCTCTTTCTCCCTCTTTCTCTCTCTCTCTCGTTCTCTTTCTCCCTCTTTCTCTCTGTTTCTCTCTCTCTTTATTCTCTCTCTCTTTACTTTCTCCCCCTCAGTTCTCCCCCTTTCCCCCTTTTCTTCCCCGTCTGTACTCTCTGTTTGTCTCTCTCTCTCCCTCTTTCTCTCTTTCCCCCTCTATCCTCTCTCTCTTTCTCTCCCTTTCTCACTCTGTTTCTCACTCTTTCCCCATCCTCTCTCTTTGTCTCTCTCTTCTCTTTCTCCCTCTCTACTTTCTCTCATTCTGTTTCTCTCTTTCTCACTTTCTTCCTTCCTCTATCCTCGCTGTTTGTCTCTCTCCCTCTATCGTGTTTCTCTCTCTCTCCTCCTTTCTGTCTTCCTCATCCTTTGTCTCTCTCTCTCTCTCTCTCTCTCTATTATGCTGAATATCTGTAAATAAAGCCACAGTCAGTAAATTTTAGATCACAGTAATGATATAAAATTCAATTCTGAAATAAACCCTCCGAAAATAATTAACCGACTCGAGACGAAAGAATAGATGAAAGAAATGTGTTCATTTCGGAATAATGTGAAAAGAAACGAGGGTAATTATCAGACCTGGCGTTCTCACTGCGCCGCTGTGCTCCGCTGGTGTCCTTTAACTTCATTCTGATCCTGATGTTTCAGTTTTCATGGCGCTAAACCTGGAAAACTCCTCAACGGAGAGAAAACTGATAAAGAACTGTAAGAGAGGGAGAAATAAAGGAGTGCAGCTTTCGATTAGGCCTTTGTCTTCTCTGCTTCTGCTTCATTTTCAGACACTCTCTCTCTCAGGGTAAGTTTGAACCTTGTTTCTTTGCCGGTCAAGCTTCAGGAGGTCAGGAAAATCTGTGAAAGGAACAATCAGAGTTTAGGACCAGCTGCTTCTCTCCCACCGAAAGCTAGAAGTAAGTGAGTGCTAATCACAGGCTGATGTGCTACTTCATTTGAAATGGTTCCGTTCTCTGCTGACAGTTAAAACCAATAAAAAGAACCGAATCTCGCCCTCCATCTGTTACCAGTGTGCGCTGCTTAACGAGGCAACAGCACTCTAACAATTACGGAGAGATTTGGATTATTAGTCCACCTCAATCTGCTGCAACTCATTAACTTTCTGGTATCACTTTATTTGAAGGCTACTTACAAATGGACTTGATTACGCATGCACAGTAATTCAATAGCGTTTAAAAAGCAATACGCTAGTATGTAGCTCTGAAGAGATTGGATATAAGACAGTCCACTTGCATAAGGAAGGAGAAAGTCAGAAGGAGTTTCTAAAACTGCAGTTCAAAAAATGATTAAAAGCTACATAGAAAATGGGCCTCCTAACAACCACCTGGAAGACCTGGTAGACACCAACACTGCCCCCATCAGATAAACAGCACTTAAAGCTTTCATCTTTGAGAGAGAGGAGAAAATCAAGCTGCTTCAGATCTGAAAACATCCACAGGTGTTTCTGTCCATCCTTCCACTGTGAGAAGACGACTCAGCGCTGTGGGTCTGAAAGGATGTGTAGCTGTCAAGAAAAACCTCACTGAGAAAAGGAGACGGACACATCAAACAAAGAAGCTGAACAATGGACTGACCACCCAATAAAGTGCTACCTTATTTTCTGCTTTTTGAGCCCAGAACTGAAACTTTAATGCTCACTGTAATAATTCTCTAAGCCACAATAAATTAACTTTCCACTTTATTAGAAATCCTCTCTTGTAGCTCCACCTTGCTGGTGTTCAGTAGAAACTGTAGTTCCATCTGTTGATGCAGTTTGTCTTAGCCATCCCCTGGCCCAGTGGTCATCAACGGGTGGACTGTGGTCCAAACGTAGACCCAGCAAAGTATTTCACTGGACCGAACTGAGCATTTGAAACAACATTTGTATCAAAGCTAATTAACATCTATAATAAAATGCTCATGTTTGAGTAACATACATGAACCAGTGCAGCTTCCGTAGCAGTAATGTGTTACAGTTTATCCAGTCACATTCATTTAGGACATAGCCAAGAAGCAGCTCATCAGAACAGAGAAAAAGACGACAGAATTATCCTCAGAAAGAGAAGAATTTTACATATTTTCTTAGATTTATCATTGTATTTACTATTTCTGGTCCAAGCAGTGAAGCAACAATGTGGCTTGTCAAAACAAGGAAAGTCGAAGAAGAAAAAAACATCTAACATCTGTACGTTTTTATCCCCATTTCAAGTTCAAGTGGAGCTCATCAAAAGTGGAAACGTTAAGCGCCACTTTGAAAGAAATCATTTTGAATAAGCCTGTCTCTCACACCTACTGCCGAGGACCCTCCTTCTTTCTGCAACCAGTGGATTCTGCAGTATCCATGGACTGTGAAGAGTACTACAACTCCCATGAGTCTCTGGGGGGACCTATGTCTCCGCCCTCCTCTCCGTCAGCCAATGGATTCTCTTATCTACGGTCCACGTTCCCTGAGTTCTAATGTCTCACCTGTTTGTCATTACATGCAATCAGTTAGATAGTCTATCACTGTTGTCGGAACCAAATCTTGTATCTCCAAATTGCTAACTTTACAGGGGAAGGAAAAAACCTATGTTACTTTTAATGTAAGTCAATGGAACCAGACTTTTTTACAAGCCATTTTTGGTTGTTTCTTTTGGTCCATTCATCATGACATTTACACACAATGCAAAGGGCAACAGGCATTTTCAAATCATGTCAAAAACCAAAAAATGTCAAAAATGGTAACAGCGATATAAGCCTGGGCTTTAGTCATTTGCGAAGTATTGGCAACATCTTCAGTTGCATACTGAGCGTTCTGTGTATCATTGATTACCCATGTATGACCTTTTTGCCTTTTCCTGACCTGTTTTCCTGACCTTTTTGCCTTTTCCTGACCTGTTTTTTGCCATTTCCCTTTTGCTCTGTCATTGTCATTTTTGCATTTCCGTGTTTGACCCTGGACTGTGTTTTGGACCTCCTTATGATTCTCCTGCTCTGGACATCCTGTTTTCTGGTTTTGATCTTGAACTGTTTGGACCACAATTGTGTGAATCCTCTAGCCTTAAGTAAAGCTCTACCTTGGGTTTTATCTGCGAGCGTCTTATTTGTTCTGAGACGCTGACATTATCTAAAAAAATGCTGCAGGTCAAAGTCTGAAACATATAAGAAGGTAAGCGAACAGTCGGTTCTTGTAGTGGACGTGTTGGATGTGGGGAAAAATGGGCAGGTGTGAAGACTGGAGTGACTTTGATAAGAGCCAGATTGTATTGACCAGACAACTGGGTCAGAGCTTCTCCGAAACAGCAAGGCTTGTGGAGCGCTCCCGGTCCGCAGTGGTGTGTCCCCACAGACGGTGGTCTGAAGAGGGACAAAACACGACCCGGCGACAGAGTGTTGGGTGTCAAAGGTTATTTGTTGCATGAGAGCAATGTAGGCCATCCCGTCTAGTCTGAACCAAAAGAAGGGCTACTGTGGCACAAATCACAGAAATTTGTAATGATGGCTACAAGAGGAATGTGTCACAACACACGGTGCTTCGGACCCTGCAGACCGGTCAGAGTGCCCATGCTAACCCCTGCCAACTGTCGAAAGAGCCTACAATGGGCACACGAATGTCAGAACTGACCTCAGAGCAATGGAAGAAGGCCACCTGGTCCGATGAATCTCGTTTTCGTTACTTAACATGGACAGCTGGGAATGTGCCGTTTACCTGGGGAAGTGATGGCACCAGGATGCACTGTGGGAAGAAGACAAGCTGGTGGACAAGGCGATGATCTCTGTGATGTTCTGCTGGGAAACCACCTCCCTAAACATCATTATGGAGCAGCTTCATGGTAGTGGTATTCCCTGATGGCACTGGCCTCTTTCAGCAGGATGATATGTCCAGCCACACCACACTGTTCAGGAATGGTTTGAGGAACATGATGAAGACTCCACATGTTCTCCTGGTCTCGAAATTCTCCAGAAATCAATCCAATTGAGCATCTGTGGGATGCCCTGGAACAAAAAACATGATCCACAGTGGTTCTACCTTGCAACTCACAGGATGTAAAGGATCTGCTGCTGATGTCTTGGTGCCAGATACAACAGGACACCTTCAGAGGTCTTGTAGAGTCCATGCATTGCTGGTCCGAGCTGTTTGGTGTCACATGGACGACTGACAGCGTATTAAGCAGGTGGTCACAATGTTTTGCCTCGTCAGTGTCTCCTTTTAACGGTTAACCATTTCAGGATAACCATTCACTTTTGTAAGCCTGTTTATCCAGATCTTTGTAAGCAAGTCCTGGGACAAGTTTTAGTTGAATAACACTACTCAGATTGTAACTGTGCACCTAAAGGTAGATGTTTCCGATAAAATGACCAGTCATTTAAAACGCTGTTAAGCAGTTCAGCAGTTCCGAGTTTTTTGAAATGTGGTTCTTTTGCTGCTGTCTGCTGACATTGTATTCTTTCCATGTGTAGAAACTGCTTGCACATGGCTGGAGAAGCCATATTTGTAATAGAAAGGAGTTCTTTGTGCCAGTGTTTTATCCTAGAACACTGCATTTACCTATCTAGCACTTTTCTGTCTGTGACTCTGACTCAATTCAAAAGTAACGAGTGAGTTTGCTGCGTGTGCGCAATGATCCTTAACTCACTGTAGCTGAGCAGACGTTTAACACCAAAGTCTGAACATATTTCTCTCTGACTCAAAAAAACAGTCCCGTAGCAAAGCCTCTGTTTGCCGTGCTGTAATTAGCGTCAGTCGACACTCTGCTGTTTCTGTAATCCCGGAGTGTCTCTGTCCTGTTTGTTCATGGATTTAAGTGGCACATTCTGAGTAAGGAAACCCAGAATTCAGATAATAGAGGTAAACAGACAATGGAGAAATAATTTAGAGAGACAGAGAGTGAATTAAGTCACAAGCTGCTTATAGAAGCTGCTTTTATGTTTGAATGTTATTTCGGTTCTGGTTGGCTTTTATTTTCCTGCTTTGATCCTGTTTTAATCCAGTGTTTTGTCACACATACGCAGGCACAAAAACTCTGATGTATCTATTTCGGACGTAAGACAGTGTTCCTGCCCATTGGTGTGCGCAAAAGTGTTAGCGGCCCTGGTCAAATGACATCTTCTATGCAGAACCAGGAGCACTCAAAGACCTATTCCAGTGCATAAATGGTAGTGCATGGTCAAACGCTTCTTCTCTATGCATATGGTTCTTAAAAAACTCTTTTAAAATAGTTATAGCATGGTTAATATCCCTATATTCATTATTATTTCATTATTATTACGAGTCAAAGAACTAAAAGGTACTAAAAGGTCCTAAATAGAGCCCTTTTTGCTAAGAGTTTAAATGAAAAGCAGGATGAAACCCAAACATGACACATTTCTGCAATTTGTAATACAGTTATTATTCACATAATTCCAAAATAAAAGTGACTTCATAAGTGATTCAAAACAGACATTCTCTAGTTGATTCATGTGAGTTCCGTCTCGAGTCTCTGGAGGGTGAGTGCAAGTCGTGTCTTGAGTCTCTGAGGCGCTAGTCAGTTGAGTCTCGAGTCCCTGATATGCAAGGCAGAGTTAAGTCTCAAAGAATGTAGGTTGAATCTCTGGGGTGTGAGTCCGAGTTGAGTCTCTGAGGTGTGAGTCTAAGTTGAATCTCAAGCCTCTGAGGTGCGAGTCAAGGTGAGTTTTAAGTCTCTGAGGTGCAAGTCTGAGTTGGGTCTTGGGTCTCTGAGGTGCGAGTCTGAGTTGAGTCTGGAGTCTCTGAGATCTGAAGCTGAGTCAAGTTTTGAGTCTCTGAGGTGCGAATCTGATTAGAGTCCTAAGTCTCTGACGTGCGATTCTCAGTCGAGTCTCGAGTCTCTGGAATGTGAGTCTCAGTTGAGTCTTGAGTCTTTGAGGTGCGAGTCTGAATAAAGTCTCGAGTTTTTGGTGTGCGAGTCTGAGTCAGGTCTGTGTGGTGTGATCTTGCATTGAGTCTTGAGACTCTAAGAAGTCAAGCTCCAAGTCTAGTCCTAAGTCTCTGGTCAATTCTCTGAAATGTGAGTGTGAGTCGAGTCTTGAGTCTCTGAAGTGCGAGTCTGAGTTGGGGATTTGAACATGAGCTGATCTGTGCTTGTTTTTCTAGCAGGGTTGCTAGCTATCTAACTTATCTTCCACCCAAGCTGAGGCATTGTCGAGTCTGAGGCTTGGACTGTGGGACTGCAACTACATCACTCCCATCCATAAAGCCTAACGTCTTCAGTTTCACTCTAGTCTAAGGAAATTAAGCCATATATACCTGTGAGTTTTGAATGGCAGCGGAAAGGTTTATAGTGAGTGGGGACTCTCAGGAAGGACGTCCGGTCACTAAAATGTTCTTGAGGTACTAAATCCTCTGGTATCTATACCTTTGGTTCCCTTTGCTTGTGTGTGGTCAGAGTCTATACAACCATTGTTTATCAAACAAAGTCCTGCCTCAATGTATTAACTCCTCCAGAAACACTGACCAGCCCCTGGACATCTATGAAGCTTCAGTTCGTATGTGGACAGATTCTGCAGGAACTGCTGTTCTATTTATAGTGTATAATGAATGGAGCCCTTACTTTCATTCACCGGCCAAATGAACAAAGACTTAAATTGATAGTTTGGCAAAAGATCAAATTTGCAGAGTTTCCTTCAAATACAGTAGATTAGCCAAGACATGATTTACTAAACTGAAAGCATATTGGATTTTTGTCTTAGTAAGTGAGCAAGCAAATCAAAATTTATAAAAGTGACCCTTATTCATCAAAGCTGTATAAGAAAGAGTGCAGATTTGACAGACGTTGATGACGTATGAACTACCCTGCATCTGATACATCAAACTTTTGAACACTGTCGAAACGAGCAGTGATTTGAATAAGCTTCAGCAGTCAAGTTCTCATTTTAGATCAGATTTGATCATAAGCAATTTTTTATTATGGCAGTTGTGCATGATTGTGTGATATGAGGGAAGCTGCAGCTGTGCTGTTTTATTTTGGCACAGTCGTCTTTGTGGAGAGGCGTGAATTGATTTCACAGCAGAAAGTTCTAATCACCCCCCATTGATTCACCCCTCATTGCTCACCGGCAGCTCAACACAGAGTCACAACATTTCACACATAATAAATTTCTGAAAGCACGCTTTTTTTCTTTTGCCCGATTAATCCGTTCAGCCAATCAGCACACAGTATTTGAGTCGGTTGACGCAACACGGCCACAAACTGTTTTAGGCGGAATCTCAATCGGCTCCCTTCTACCTAGAAAGTGCAGCACCCTAGGTCTTACTTGGCTTCTTGTCTTGAACATTGATGAGGAATAAAGAATAGCTCTAAACTTCTTTCATTTATCAGTAAATATGACCTATTCTGAACTATACTTTGCCATGACATCCCCTTTTTTCACCTTGAGAACCTCCTTATCTCACACCTATAATGTTGAAGTAATTTGCTCAGTTTTTCTTTTACGTTTATGTGAAATCATTGTCGATCTTGAATGTGCAGTATGAGTGGTCAGTCAAGAACGACAAAAAACTCTTTTATAAAATAAAGTCTGTGGATTTTGACTTTATATGTGGTGCCATTATAATTAAATCATCAAAAAAATAATAATAATGCAGGGCCGTGGCTAAAATAAGCTTCGCCTACAGACTAAAACTGTGTTTTGGTATTGACATACAATCATGGAACAGCATTTTTACATTAATGTTTTTTTATTAAAAATTAAACTCAAGATAAATCTAAATCTTCCCACTTCACTTTAAAATAAATCTCAAAGACTTTTTATGATTGTACGTTTGATATGAAGGAAGCTGCAGCTGTGCTGTTGTTTTATGTTGGCACGGCAGTCGTTGTGGAGAGGCGTGAATCGTTTTTACAGCAGGGGCTTCTCAACCCTCCCCTTTGATTCGTCCCCTTATTGCTCACTAGCAGCTCAATGCAGTCATAAAATTTCACACAAAATGTTTTATTTTATTATATTAGTTAACAGAACGGCCACTAGGGGGCCTTTGAAAAGAGGCTGCGAATGTGCTTTATGTGACGTGCTTTGCAAAACTTAGAAATGCTGCAGTTTCAGCCACACTGCATTTAATGACTTTGGCTCTGTTTGTGGAGCCACTTTTTATGGAAACTTTCTATGGATTTTGAAAGTCATCTGTACTTGTCTGAAACTCCTGAATGAATGCATCAATAAATTATTCATGTTAATACAACTGTGGAGGTTAATCTGATCTGATTCAGTCAACCCCCCACAGACACACCTGATCTCTACAGATATAGTCATGACTTTGATTGCAATCCTTTTGTTTTCACTCTTTTTGAGAAAAGATCCTCGTTCTCTTCCTCTCATGGCACAAAGGGAGAGGATGATGAATGCACTTCCTTCTTTCTTCGTTCTTTCTTTCTTTCTTTCTTTCTTTCTTACAGCACAGAAATGAAATTACCATCATTATTTATTTATTTATTTTGCTTGAAAAGCTATTTCTATTCCTGGACTCTGGGTAATACCTGGCTGGGTGCAAATGAGCTCCAGGGAAGAACAAGTTCAATTAATTTCTCCATTTATGCTTTTTTTTCCACCTGCAACACTGACGCATTAAGACACGTTCATCTTTACTTTTTAATAACTGTGATATAATTGAAGTCTGTAAGTGTTTCCGCTTTTTTCCACCCCTCCAGCCCAGAATTCTCTCTGAGAGATAGAGCTCACTGACCGGCTGAGAATGAGACGCTTTCTCAGGAAGCACAAGACATTTCCCAGAGAAAAGCGTGCTATAGGAAAGCTTTGCTAACGTGCTTAAATATATATATATATATGTATAGACACACCTTATATATAACACTTCCTATGAATCCTGTATTCCTAATGAATTATTAATTTATTGATTAGACCTTATATGGCAAACATAACACCTTATAATACTTGGCATAAGCTTGCATAATTTCTCTTAAGTGGTTATAATTACGTGCATAAGATATTATAAAGCAGGAATACGTGACTTCATACGTGAAGGTCAGGGTCCGTGTCCCCCATAGCTGTAGGAGGTGGAAATGTTTATCTGGATGTCAGTGTGTTGTGATGCAGAATATACACTGATCAGCCTGATAGATACTGATGACACACTGTTACCAATGACTCTTTTCCCTTTGCTACAAAAAGACAATTCAAATTACAAAAGGTTGAGGCTAATATTATCAATCAGATAAGATCTAGATATATATATAAACATATAAGTATGTTCGGTAACACTTTCTATGAATGTCACCTTTGTAAGCATCTATAAACACATTCATAACATGTTATAATGCATTCATAAGACATTATAAACATAGCTATAAATACTGATAAAAATTCATTATACGTTATAGCCATGCTTATTATGCATTATGAATTGTTAACATAATACATTATAAGTACTGATCATAACAAATTATAAGAGCTCATAAGTGGTATTTGTCCGCTCTAAGTAAAGTGAAGCGTACTGTACTAAAGCCTCCTCCAGTGTTAAGAGTGAGGCTTCAAGTTGAAGTATTTACTGAAGGATTTACTGAAACACTAAAACATACATAATAAAGCTCATTACAGGCTTCAAATGTCAGAGTTTAAACTAGAGCTGCCATCAGTGTTTTACCCAATGTGGGAAAGGTAATGTACACCCACCGTTAGCTTGGTATTTGTCTTTACTTTACGCTCTCCAAGCTGGGACTGACTTCTTTGGCACTGACACTGTAACATGTTATTAGCACTACTTATAATGCATTATATAAACAATTCATAATGTATAATAAACATGGCTATAAAGTGTAATTCAGTGTAATTCTTTTTTATAAATATTTATAACCATATTTATAATGCCTTATGAATACATTATAACATGTTATAAATGTGTTTATAGACCCCCCACCACACACTGTTTTTGGTTTTTAAAAAGGAACTTGGTGTTGAACTTGAACATTGATGAAGAGTAAAAATAGCTCTAAGCTTCTTTCATTTATCAGAAAATATAATCTATTTTGAACAATATTTTGACACAACATCCCCCATTTTTGTGTGTAATTAGTAATTTTGTTTTATTTGAGAACCTCCTTTTCCTGCACCTATAATGCTGAATTAATGTACTTAGATTTTCTTCTACGTTTATGTAAATTTTTGTCAGCAGTATGAGTGTAAACTCAATTTTGACTTTATAAATGGTTTAAAAATTTTAAAAAGCAGGGGCGTGGCTAAAATAAAACTCCGCCTACATACTAAAACTCTGTTTAGGTAGTGACATGAAAACATGGAATGGCATTTTTTACATTAGGTAATTTTGAATTTAAACTCATGATAAAGCTACATGTTTCCACTTCACTTTAAAAGAGAAAAGATCTTTTAAAACATTGAAAAAAGTACCAAAAAAAGTATTATTTTTAGAAGTGTAGTGTATGAAGTGTATGAAGATATGATATATTTAGCTTATTACTCTCTCAATGAATGCCTTGAGTTTAAATTGACCTTAACCTAGTATTTGTGAATACCTAAGGTAAGGAATTAATACTTTTAAACTGTTTTTTTTTCATCTTATTTTGTATTTATTCATTTATTTTTTACTGTGGAAACACAGTTTGAACTAACTCGATAAATAGTCCATAAACTGTGCTGTGCGAAGGTCTTGGGTCATTAAGTCATCTAATGTTATGTAAAACTATTTATCTGGACAGAACTATTTATTTATTTATTAAACACTGACATTAAAAACAAAATTCAATAAAGAAACAGTTTGTTGTGATTTGATGTGAGCTCCTCTCGAGGACGTCCATCATTTACAGTAACTGTCCAGTACATATTTGATCAAATCAATCCTTCATTAAACTAAATCTGATAATGGAGTTGAACTAATCAATGCGATGACTGCAGTGTATTCTGAACAACATTTTAATAACTTTACTGAAAACAACATTCTTTTTTTACTCTATTTATGTTTGTTTGTATTTATTTAAATAAATATAGTGTTATGCTGTGTTTTTACCAGCAATAACACACTTACTATTCAGATAAATAGTTTGAAGCAATTTTTGTGCCTAAGACTTTTGCACAGTGCTGTATATCTGTGGTAAACTGTGACTTGGTAGGCCTCAGTTCAGGCCATGAAGATTAAACACTTAAGAAAGTCCTTTGCAACAATACAAATTTCTGCTAGCGCCCCTATGGGAGTTCTAAGAGTAATGTTAGCAGTAAGCAAACAATACACATGAATTATATATATATATATATAATATGATATTTTATCTTCTTTCAGTAAGTCTTGATTTCCATTTCACAAAATGGAACAACTGACTAAAACCTGGTTAGACTCATATTCACAGTCAGGGACATATCTAGAACTTCCAGAATGCCTAGAGTGACGTTTTTACTCATGAAATTGGTACCATTGTGAAACAAAACATGATTACTTGATTTCACTGCCGTTTTCTAGTTATATTAGTGGTTAATCTGATGTGTTAGGCCTTCAGTTCAGCTCCTGAAGTCCTAACCAATGAGAGAGCTTGCTTGGCTGTATCTATATAGAAATAGCAAAGAAAAAAAATCCTGATTGGATAATTTTCTGTTGGGCGTCTAAAGGCTTTAACCCTTTTCTTTCCAACCAAATCTTAAGTGTGTTACTACAATACTTGTAGAGTTTAAATACAACAAGCATGATGATTCTATTCAATAGGAATGAACTAAAATTACAGACATGTATTTTATGGAAATCCTCACACCTTCTCTGCCTGTTCATGTAAGGTTGAATTATAAATATTAAGATGTATTACTGTTGCATGCTTGCCTCAAACTGTGTCAAATTGTTAAGAAACCTCTAATAGACTTGAGTGTGTGGTTTCTGACACTGTATGACACACTGTTATCTATGAACATGGACAAAATCATGATGCATAGCTAAAATCAGTAGCAGCCGTCTTAAAGCCTGAATTCTGTCCATTTTTATAGACAGCAGTATTTCATACAGTATCAGGAACCACATAAGCAAGTCTATGAAAGCATGGAGGGTATAAGTGATGAAGCTCACTATTAATATTCATTCAATTCTCTGGAGCTTCTAGGTGAGACATGGGATCAGACTCTGTTAACTGGGGACCGAATCTGGACTCAGAGCTACAGGAGGAGGGACAGGGTCAACGAGGATGAATTGATTAATGCGTTCTACTTTATTTTCCAATGACTGTGGAACTGAAACTGGACTAAGACTGAAGGACTACAGTGGAGTAAAAAGGGTTTCATTCAAACTGTATTAAAGTCATAATGTTAGCCATCACTTTCTATCACCACTGACCTCATGATCCTGCGATTGCTCTATGAGTGTAATATATAAGACTGAGATAACTTCTCATCACTCTCTCTCTCTCTCTCTCTCTCTCTCTCTCTCTCTCTCTCTTTCACACATCCAGAAATACTCAGCGTGTGGGTGGGTGTTGTGGAGGAACAGGGGAGGGACTGAAATGTGAGAAAATGAAGCTAAACATAACTGCAGTTCAAACGCAGCGCAGCCTCAACGCCAAGCCGCCTCATTCACTGCGCACGTCTCAATTTAGCTGTTCACAGCGTTCTGCCGGCGTATGCTTCGGCTGCAAACACAAATTCATAACGTCTCGCGACGCATGCTATTATAATATGCTAAGATGCCGGTGGCATGATGGCTGTGATGTTTTTGTTGTTGCTGCCTGATAAATATGAGATGAGTCAGTTTCATCCACTGGTCACGTAGCCAAAAGGACTGGCGTTGCTGCTAATACAGACCAGACTGGCCACTTTATTAGAAATACCTACATTGTACTTCCACTCACTGGCCACTTTATTAGAAACAACTACCTCATACTTCCACTCACTGGCCACTTTATTAGAAACACCCACCTTGTACCTCCACTCACTGGCCACTTTATTAGAAACACCTACCTTGTACTTCCACTCACTGGCCACTTTATTAGAAACACCTACATTGTACTTCGCCTCACTGGCCACTTTATTAGAAACACCTACATTGTACTTCCACTCACAGGCCACTTTATTAGAAACACCCACCTTCTGCTTCCACTCACTGGCCACTTTATTAGAAACACCCACCTTGTACTTCCACTCACAGACCACTTCATTAAGCCCCCCCCCCAGCCCCCACTATATAAGTTTACAATAACTGTTTATCAGCCTTTCCTTTAGCCTTCTCATGATTGGTCAGTTTCTGACCACAGGACCATTGTTGTCCACATTTAATTTAGATGTTGGTCCATTCTCAGCAGTGACACTAACATGGTGGTGTTCATGGTGGTGTGTTGTGCTGGTATAAGAGCACCATGTGCAGTGGTGTTGTTGGGGGTTTAAGACACATCAGTGTCACTGCTAGGTTGAGACTGATTGACCACCCAAAAATATTAAAAAAGAAGCGTCTCTGTCGTCAGAAACTGACCATTATTAAAGGGCCAGAGAATGGCAAGAGCATGGCAACAGGATATTTTTGGCATACCCCTCCCCATGTCTAATACAGGATGAGCTACTTTATATGGAAGCAAATTGTACTCAGTGGGCTGCTTTAGAAAACCATCCACCCTAAGGACAAGTTGGCTGGATTTGGTGAAAGCAGAGGTGTGGAAATCAATGCTGTGTCAGGCGGTTTCCCGTGAGACCTTGAGCCTCTTTAATCCTTCTCCCGTGATGGTTCTGCCTCAGTCCCTGCAGTACCTGCCACTTATTAGACATGCAAATGCTGTGCTGAAGCTAAAGATGTGTAAAGAAGCAAATACCAGCTCTTTACATGAAGGACGAAGGGCAAAGTGTTAACGTTCGTCTTGAAGGGCTTTGTGCTCTTCTGCTTATTGTTTTTCCATAAACGCTTCACGTGTGCAGAGACAGCACAGACAACCAATGACAGACGGAGAGTCACAGCTCTCACTTTTCATTGGCTTCTGTGATGAGATCATGTCTGGATTTGTGCCCTCATATGACTGTAGTGTACTTGTGGGAAAGTGAGGGCATCATAATGTACAAACAACTGTAATGTGTATATACGACTACATTATGAAATGCTGCAAATAGTTTTGGGCCGTTTCTTTTGTTGTGGTCATAATGAAATAACACAATATAAAAAGAAGCTTTTTTCTTGATTAAATGTCATAAACATAAAATATATCTGATATGTGTATATACATTTGCAATGTGTGTGGGGAGGAGTAAGTGGGTGAGTTCTGGGGTAGAGGAGTGTGAGGAGTGGGTGGGTTGTGGGGTAGCTGGATGTAAGGAGTGAGTGGGTTCTATGTGTGGGGAATGTGAGGAGTAGGTGGGTTCTATGTGTGGAGGATGTGAGGAGTGGGGGGGTTCTATGTGTGGAGGATGTGAGGAGTGGGTGGGTTCTATGTGTGGGAATGTGAGGAGTGGGTGGGTTCTATGTGCGGGGAATGTGAGGAGTGGGTGGGTTCTATGTGTGGGAATGTGAGGAGAGGGTGGGTTCTATGTGTGGAGGATGTGAGGAGTAGGTGGGTTCTATGTGTGGAGGATGTGAGGAGTGGGTGGGTTCTATGTGTGGAGGATGTGAGGAGTGGGTGGGTTCTATGTGTGGGAATGTGAGGAGTGGGTGGGTTCTATGTGTGGGGAATGTGAGGAGTGGGTGGGTTCTATGTGTGGAGGATGTGAGGAGTGGGTGGGTTCTATGTGTGGGAATGTGAGGAGTGGGTGGGTTCTATGTGTGGGAATGTGAGGAGTGGGTGGGTTCTGTGTGTGGAGGATGTGAGGAGTGGGTGGGTTCTAAGTGTGGGGTATGTGAAGAGTGGGTGGGTTCTGGGGAGGGATGTCAGGGGTGGGTGAGTTCTGGGGAGTGATAAGGATGGAGGTGGAGGATGTGAGGAGTGGGTGGGTTCTAAGTGTGGGGGATGTGAGAAGTGGGTGGGTTCTAAGTGTGGGGGCATGTGAGGAGTGGGTGGGTTGCAAGGTAAAGATGTGAGAAGTGTGAGGAGTGGGTGGGTTCTATGTGGGAGGATGTGAGGAATGAGTGGGTTTTAAGCATGGGGGATGTGAGGAGTGAGTGGGTTCTAAGTGTGGGGGATGTGAGGAGTAGGTGGGTTCTAAGTGTGGGGGATGTGAGGAGTAGATGGGTTCTAGAGGCACAGAGAAAGAAAGAGATGTCTGAGAGGTTGGAGGAATGAGAGAGAGAGAGAGAGAGAGAGAGAGTATGTGAGAGAGAAAAAGCAGCATAAAGACAGAAAGAGACACAGAGAAGATATAGAAGGGGTTGGGGAAGAAGAGAGAGAGAGAGAGAGAGAGAGAGAGGCAATGATAAGCTGACGTAGTGAAACACTGAAACAGATCTGAAGCGACGCTTACAGCGCTCATACAATCAGAGAGAGAGAGAGAGAGAGAGAGAGAGAGACAGGTGGGAGGAGTTAGAGAGGGAGTCACAGGAGCAACCTGTGGGGGGGACACGGAGAACCACTCTGAGCCTGAGTAATGAGAGAGAGAGAGAGAGTGAGAGTGAGTGAGTCTGCGCTGCCTCTCTACGCTCTGCTGTGCGCTCGCGCGCTCTCTCTCTCTCTGTGTGCCTTCTCGCGCAGACGCTCGTGCTCTCCATCTCTCCGTGTCCAGTCTGATCAGCAGGACGGACGGACGGAGGGAGGGGGGACTCCGCAGCCTCTCTCCCCTCACACAGAGACACGCAGCTGGAAACATCTGGAACCATCTGAGTCGAGGACCCCGAGCTCAGCGCATCCTTTTATTTTCTGTTCGTTCTTCTTCTTCCCCCGGCGATGCCGTGGAGGTCTAGGACTCCTCCTCCTCCTCCTCCTCCTCCTCCCTCTCCTCCTCCTCCCTCTTCTCCTCTTTCTCTTCATCCTTCTCTATCGTAACCCCCCCTCCTCTACTCTTTTTTTCCCTCCTCCTCCTCTTCTTCCTCTTCCACCTCTTCTCACGCGCGCACGGAGAGTCGCGAGCCGGAGAAGGATACGCATCCTCGCGGGCGCGCGCGCGCGCTGGAAGGGGGAGCATTAACAGGTTGGAGCTGCTCGAGAAACTTTTCTGAAGGCGGTGTCGGTCGGAGGAGGAATTAAGGAGAGAAGGAAGGACGGAGGGAAGAGAGAACGAAAGAGAGAAAGAAGGGGAAATAAAGAAGAGGAGGAAGAAGAGGGGAAAATGCGCGCGGCTTCCAAGCGCGGATCCACGTCTGCGTCTTCGTCCGCGTGCCCTTCTGCTTGTTTGTTTTGATTTCTTTACCGCACGTGCGCGGCATGGATAAGAGGATTCTGATGATGATGATGATGATGATGATGATGATGTGGCGATGTGGTGAAGAAGAGGACGCAGGTGAGGAGGTTGTGAAGGAGACGCCGGTGTGTGTGTGTGTGTGTGTGTGTGTGTGTGCGTGTGCGTGCGCGCGCGCGCTCGTGAGTGGCGAGTGAGTGTGTGTGGTTGGTTTGGATGGTGTTTGAAATTGAATGGCCACTGGCTGGTGCGCGCACGTTGTCTCGCGGCGCTCGAGCAGCCTCTCGTGCCTCTCGTCATCTTCATCTTCATCATCGTCATCATCGTCCTCGTCACCTTCATCATTGCCACCGTCGTCCAAGCGCTCGAGGCTCGCTCGTGGGGGTCATGCGCGCCGCACGCGCCGGCTGCTGGCGGCCATGAAGCGGCAGAACGTGCGGACCCTGTCCCTGATCGTCTGCACGTTCACCTACCTGCTGGTGGGCGCCGCCGTGTTCGACGCGCTCGAGAGCGACTTCGAGATGCGCGAGAAGGAGCAGCTGGAGGCGGAGGAGCGGCGGCTGCAGGGCAAGTACAACATCAGCGAGGACGACTACAGGAAGCTCGAGACCATCATCATGGAGGCAGAGCCGCACCGCGCGGGCGTGCAGTGGAAGTTCGCCGGGTCTTTCTACTTCGCCATCACCGTCATCACTACGATAGGTGAGCGCGAGGTGATACCCACCCCCCCCCACCGCACCTTCCGCCCCCCCTCCTCCTCAGAATCACCCACATACACTTACACACGCGCACACTGCCATCACTGCTATAGTTGCGCGCGAGGAACGCAAACATACACTTATGCACGCGCACAGTGTATTCCCCACTACAGGTGAGCGCGAGGAACGCATACATATGATTACGCGCGCGCACACTTCTACCGCTACTATAGGTGAGCACGAGAACCCCCACACACTTATTCTGTCATCACTACTACATGTTCTATATATACACTTAAAAAGATGGTTCTAGTGAAGGCAATGGTTCTATTGAAGGCAATGGTTCTATTGAGAACCATGAGTTCTAGATAGAACCATTTGCATTCTTAAATGGTTCTTTGCAAGGTAAAATCGTTATTCAGGTTGTTGGAAAATATGTTGTATATATGGTTCTGCAGAGAACCTTTTTGAAAATGGTTCTATGTTGCACCAAAAATGGTTCTGCTATTGTTGCAAGCTTGACAGGAGAACCCGTTTTGGTGCCATATAGAACCATTTCACCATGCAAAGCCCCATTTAAGCATGTATAGTGCTCATGGTTCTAAACAGAACCATTGCCCTTACTAAAGAACCCTGAAAGAACCATCTTTTTAAAAGTGTGTATACGTACATAAATGACCAGCCCCCCCCCATAAAGTCTTTATTAGGCCCCTCGTGTAGATCTGAACTCAGTCTTAGTTCATTTTTACATGATTATTTTCCATCCTCTCTTAAACAAGTTGTGCTTTTATGACTGATTTATGTAAATGAGCTCTGTTCTGATTGGCCACCCAGCAGTCTGAAACACTCCTTATGACTTCAGCGTGAATGGGTGGGGCCAAACGGTTGTAGGCGGAGTGGGCGTGGGTATGCAGATGCATTGCACTTTGTGATGTCACAAAAACAGTGACTTTGAAACTTTGCAGCTTAGTTTCCTCTTGTGGACTTTATGGGCTGAGGGTGCATTTTGACAACTTTACCGTGTTTATGCATCTGACTCATTTAGAAAAAAACGGTGATGGAAACCTGGTTCCTCATGATACGGGCCCTTTAACAACATACCTCACCGGTTCTCTTCCATCAGCACTAGAGCCCAGGCAGAACTGACACCTACTTATCTCCTGACTGACGTTCTCAAACGGCTCCTTCACAGCCTGCAGCATGAAGTATTCATTATTGATTACTCTAAAACCTTAAATATACCCTTATAAAGAGATGGTTCTTCAAGGGTTCTTTAGTAAAGACAAAGGTTCTACATCATGCACCCTTGAAAAGGTGACTCTTCAAGGGTTCTTTAGTAAAGGGAATGGTTCTGTTTAGAACCATGAGCTCTATGTCGAACCATTTTATGCTTAAATGTTTCTTTGCATGGTGAAATGGTTCTTCAGACTATGGAGAATGTGTTGTACATGGTTCTGTATAGAACCTCTTGAGAATGGTTTGAGAATATAGTGATATCAAGCTTGCAGCAACAGAAGAACCCTTTTTGGTGTTCTATAGAATCTTATGCAACACACTCTCCATCAATCTGAAGAACCGTTTCACCATGCAAAGAACCATTTAAGCATGAAATTGTTCCAAATAGAACCATTGTCTTTACTAAAGAACCCTTGAAGAATCATTTGTGTGAGAGTGTGTGTTTAAATGTTTCTTTGCACAGTGAAATGGTTCTTGAGATTGATGGAGAATGTGTTGTGTACGATTCTACATAGAACCGTTTGGGGAATGGCTTTATGTAGCACCAAAAAGGGTTCTTCTAATGTTACAAGCTTGACATCGTAACAGTAGTAGACCCTTTTCATTACAGAACCATTTTCATAAAGGTGCTATACAGAGCATCAATCTGAAGAACGATGTCACCATGCAAAGAACCATTTAAGCACGTGAATGAATCTATGGTTCTAAACAGAACCGTTCCCTTTGAAGAGCCGTTCCTTTAAGAGTGTAGGTAGGCCTTAATGTAAACACTGAAACTCAGACGCAGATCTGTGACAGCATCATGTTGTTTGAGCCACAATAACAGCAACAGTGAACAAGCAAATGAGTTTTATCCATTGGAAATGGATAAAAGGAGGAGTAGGAGGGGGGAAGGAGGAGAAGGGTGCTATTTCTTTTGCACATTAGACCCCAGTTAGGCCTAAACTCCAGCAGCTCTGCTGTGGCTGATCCACTCACACACACTAACACACCACCACCACATCAGTGTTACTGCAGTGCTGAGAATGTTGCACCACCCAAATAGTACCTGCTCTGTGAGGGTCCATGGGGGTCCTGACCACTGAAGAACAGGGGGGCTAACAAAGTACGCAGAGAAACAGATGGACTACAGTCTGTAACTGTAGAACTACAAAGTGCACCTATATAGTAAGTGGAGCTGATAAAATGGACAATGGGCGCAGAAACAAGGAGGTGGTCAGAATGTTACGCCTGATCGGTGTATTTACACGAGCAGAGCTGAGAAACGCACTAGCGTGCGCGTGCACGCTTATGCATGCACGTGAGCATAGCTCCCGCTCGGCGAGGTGCGCGCGCTCGCTCTATAAATATCATTTAGAAATAACGTACGTAGTAAAGCGTCTCGTGCTGCGTGGGTTCGCTCTCGCGCTGAGGGCCCGTTCTATCAGTGCGAGCCGTGAACCACAGGTGTCTCATCTGTTGCCTGTGAAGAGAACCAGACGAGCTCCTTCTGCACGCGCTTTGGCGTTTGATCTCGAGCTGAGCGCGCACGAGACGGGCACATAGAGGACTCTGCTTTTATTTCTGCGTGTGGAGCGTGGAAGTCGCGTGCAGGGCGCGAAAGCAGGAGATTCTTTTCTTTTTTTAATGCAAAAGCGTGACATCAGCAAGATTGGCTGGGGCGCGCGCGCGCATTCAGCACTGTCATGTTGTATGTTATTGCGGTGTAATGGACACACAGTGACGCTCGTGCCAGCGCGTAAAACAAGGGGTCGTGTGTGCATGCACGCGCGTGCTGTTGGTTGCGTAACTGCCCACATCTGGACGTTTTTTGGTCTTCAAAACGAAAAAGAAAACGCAAAAAACGGCGCAAAACGCAAAAACTATGCAAATTCGTTTTCTTATCGGTTTTTATGGTTAATAAACAACCATTTTGGTCGTATTACTTTCCATATAGACTGACAGAGAAACCGTTAGAGCTAATATTAGAGATTTAGTATTATTTAATGCACTTAGATTTAAATATAGATTTAATATTATTACACTTAGAAAAATCTTTTCCCCTTCTTCACTTCCTTTCCTGTGCTTCCTAGTTTTAGTCACTAAAGGCATCTCTGTACATTCTGTCCAGATAAATGGTACTAAACCGTCACTGGGGCAGGACCCCTCTTGTCACTGGGGTGGAACCCTCAAGGGTCCATCTCAGTACCTTTAGTCAGGGAACATAACTGAACCACAATCCACTGAAATGATATGTTCTGAGCTGTACTGACTCCACACACCCCGTCTCGACTCCAGGCTTTTATTTTACTGTTCTGTTTTAAAACATTCAGTTATGAAAAGGTACAAACACAAACTTTTCACCTGGAAAAACTTATTTAAGGTTCACAATCAGACCTTAAAACCACTGTTGGACCTTTGGGGGAACATTTACACTGTTTGTACCTTGATGAATGAAAAATGGACCTGCACAGCACCTTTATTTCTGACAGTGATAGCTGACATCATCATTGCAAGAGAGATCGAAATAGCTTATAAATCTACAGAATTAACACCGGCAGGACTGAATTAACACTTATAATAAACAAATCAGCTGCATTAAAACAGCTACAGCGTCTTAATATGAGTGGAACACTGTAAGTCAGTGGTCTCCAGCTCTGCTCTTGGAGAGCTGCCTTCCTGCAGAGCCTAGAGCTCCAGCTAATCAACCTCCTCCCAAGTCCCTGATTGGGTGGATCAGATGTATTAGACTCCAGAAAAGGGTCGTGCAGGTTACTGGATACTGGTTGGAACTAAACTCTGCAGGAAGTTGCTCTCCAGGACCAGAGTTGGAGACCACTGTCTGAGCGAAGTTCTCCTTTGGAGTCTTGGTTCCTCTCAGTGGTTCTTCCTCATGCTTTTAGAGAGCTTTTCCATTTGAGTTTGGTTCCTCTCGGTAGTTCTACCTCATGCTGTTTGGAGGGTTCTCCCTTTAAGTCTTGGTTCCTATCAGAAGTTCTTCCTCATGATTTTAGAATCCTTTTCAGTCTGAGTTTTGGTTCCTCTCGATAGTTCTACCTCAGGTTGTTTGGGAGTTTCTCCTTTGGAGTCTTGGTTCCTCTCAGTGGTTCTTCTTCATGCTCTTAGGGCAGTGTTCTCCAACCCTGGTCCGGGAGAGCTACCTTCATGCAGAGTCTAGATCCAACCACAAACCGCCTTTAATAGCCTTTAAGACTGATTTATGTAAATGGGTTCTGTTCTGATTGGCTGCCCTGTATTCTACCTCATTCAAAAAGCAGCTCTAGCTGCAACACACCTTCTAACTTCAACATGAGTAGGGGGAGCTAAACTGCTATGAGCTGAATAGGTGGGCACGTAAAGGCTTTCATATTTGTGACCTCACAAAAAGCACAAATTCTGGACTCTCCTCTTTTTGCAGCCTAGTTTGCATGTGTGAACTGTCTGGACTGTGGAGTGAATGATAAGCCTTGAGACTAAGAGAGGAGTGCTGAGCTGACACTGATACGGGCTCTTTAATTCAGCGCTGTAGGCGTCCACAGTGGAGGGAGTTTCTCAGTTAGAGCACATGAGGAGGTTTAAAGGGCAGCTCACAGTTCAGCAGGTGGTGCTGAAAGGACAGCTCCCCTATCCACACACTCACTCTCTGACCTCACCTCTCTTCTCTTCTCTTCTCTTCTCTTCTCTTCTCTTCTCTTCATCTCTATTCTCCTCTCTTCTCTTCTCTTCTCTTCTCTTCTCTTCTCTTCTCTTCATCTCTATTCTCCTCTCTTCTCTTCATCTCTATTCTCCTCTCTTCTCTTCTCTTCATCTCTATTCTCCTCTCTTCTCCTCTCTTCTCTTCATCTCTATTCTCTTCTCTTCTCTTCATCTCTATTCTCCTCTCTTCTCTTCTCTTTTCTTCTCTTTTCTTCTCTTCTCTTCATCTCTATTCTCCTCTCTTCTCTTCTCTTCTCTTCATCTCTATTCTTTTCTCTTCTCTTCATCTCTATTCTCCTCTCTTTTCATCTCTTCTCTTCTCTTCATCTCTATTCTCCTCTCTTCTCTTTTCTTCTCTTCTCTTCTCTTCATCTATGTTCTCCTCTCTTCTCTTCTCTTCTCTTCTCTTCATCTCTATTCTCTTCTCTTCTCTTCATCTCTATTCTCCTCTCTTCTCTTCTCTTTTCTTCTCTTTTCTTCTCTTCTCTTCTCTTCTCTTCATCTCTATTCTCCTCTCTTCTCTTCTCTTCTCTTCATCTCTATTCTCCTCTCTTCTCTTCTCTTTTCTTCTCTTCTCTTCATCTCTATTCTCCTCTCTTCTCTTCATCTCTATTTTCCTCTCTTCTCTTCTCTTTGCTTCTCTTCTCTTCTCTTCATCTCTATTCTCTCTTCTCTTCTCTTCTTTTCTCCTCTCTTTCATTTCTTCTCCTCTCTTCTCTTCTCTTTATCTCTCTTCTCTTCTCTTCTGTTCTCTTTCTTCTTTTCTCCTCTCTTCTTTCATTTCTTCTCTTCTCTTTTCTCTTCTCTTCTCTTTCATTTCTTCTCTTCTCTTCTCTCTGATTTCTTCTCTTCTTTTCTCTTCTCTTTCATTTCTTCTCTTCTCTTCTCTTTATCTCTCTTCTCTTCTCTTTCTTCTTTTCTCTTCTCTTCTCTTTCATTTCTTCTCTTCTCCTCTTTTCTCTTCTCTTCTCTTTCATTTCTTTTCTTCTCTTCTCTATCCCTGTTGATTGTTTTGTGCTTTCCTTTTTCATTTTTCTTTGTTCATTTCTTTCTTTCTTGTCATTCTTTTTGTCTTTCTTCTTTAATTTCTTTTTTCCTTTTCTTCCTTCTTCCTTTCTGTCTTTCTTTTACTCTTTCACTGTTGAGTTCTTTTATTCTTTTTTTCTTTCTTCATTTCTTTCTTCATGTCTTTCTTTTTCACTGTTGATTTCTGTCTATCTTTCTTTCTTTCCTGCTCCTCCTCTTTATATTTCTTTATATCCTGGCTGTAATGAATAGATCCTCATAGTCATCAGAGTGAAAGTGTGGATGTAGCAGTTTAAAGCAGCTCTAACTTCCCCTGTGATTCAGCAGCTCTAGAATAGCAGCCTGTTCTGAAATATTACAGTGAAAGGCTGTAATTGATGTCAGTGCGGCTCCTCACTGGTGTGCGTTCTCATTCACCGCAGTGAGCCTCGGTTAAAGCTCCTCGAGCTGCTCGCGTACGAGCGCTGGCCTGTTTCCGCTCTCTTGAACAAACTGATTTCGCTCAGGCCGAAGTTTCAGCCACTCAGGATGAAGAAAACTCCAGCTGAAGTTTTCAGAGCCACCCCTGCTCACATATTGAACGGATCTGCTACCTCACTCAAAAAAATCATCAGCCTCAGCATCTGCAGCAGCTCCCTATCCACTAGAGCTGCACCATGTGAACAACATTGTATATCCTGATTTATTGACACATGTTGCAAAACATTACATTGCATTATTTTTCAAAATTGGAAATATTGTTCAAAACTTGTCGAAGCACAGCAAAAGTCTGAGCCCTTCATTTGTTTAATATCCAGTCAAAACATCCATTCGGTACAAGATATACATTTTTCAGTGTCAGAAAAAGCACAAAAACAAAAAAAACACATACTTAAGATAAAATTACATAAAAGCCCCAGCAATTGAATATAATATCACATTTTTCAGTATTTATTATGTCCACTCTTTACCTTTAGTACAGCTTTCACTCTTTTCAGGAGACTCATTTTCAGTTTCTCAAAGAAACCTGCAGCCACACCTCCAAAGTTCAGTCTTAGAAGTTGGTTTATTTTGTTACTTTTTGCAAAGTATCGAATTATGACGGCACTACTACATAATGCAAAATACTGTGGTTATATTGCTACATATCGCAAAATATCAAAAAGAAATGACATAACCACAATTTAGAACATATTATATTGCAAATATATCACAATATTGCCACATATTCAATAATGTAATATTGTGATTATATTACTACATATTACACGATATCATAGTGCAAATGTATAGCTACATATTGCAAAATTTTGTTACATATTGCAAAATAGTGTTTTGCAGTTGCAGAAGTCACATTGCAATTATTGTTCAGTGTATTCCAAAGTGTTGTATTGCATTTGTGCTGCTATGCACTGCAAAACATCTTATTGCTGCAAAAATGATTGTTGTTAAATTGTGAGAACGTCTTCGTTCACCCAGACACTCACAATACCAGGTGTGACCGGTCAGTGTGGGATGTCAGTAATGTTCTCAGAGGTTCATTTGCACATTGGAGCCCTCAACAATATTTATATCACAAAGACTAAACATCTTAATTGATAAGGAATGATCGACAGACATGATATGCGGCACAGCCTGCACTGTAGTCTCAGTATGTTGATGCAGCAGTTTTAATAAGGAGTAAAGCTCAGAACACTGACTGCCTGAATAATGACACAGACTTATCCAGAACCTGTGTTCTCCAAGAGGAGACTGAGCACGCTACTCACACAGCAGCCTGAGCCCGAGAGATAGAGCTGACAGAGGAGCTGAGATAATAGAAGAGGAGATGAAAGATAAAGGAGATAGATAATAGAGGAGGAGATGGAGGAAAGGTGAAGAGATAAGCAATAGAGGAGGAGACGGAGGATAGAGGATGGGATAATAGAAGGAGGATATAAACCATAGAAGAGGAAATAAACAATAGAGGAAGAGACGGAGGATAGTGGAGGAAATAAGCTATAGAAGAGGAGATAAAAAATAAAGGAGGAGATGAACAATAGAAGAGGAGACAAACAGTAGAGGAGGAGATGGAGGAAAGAGGAGGAGACAAATGACAGAGGAGGAGATAAACAATAGAATAGATGAAGCATAGTGGAGAGATAAACAATAGAGGAGGAGACAAACAATAGAGAAGGAGACAGAGGATAAAGGAGGAGACAAATGATAGAGGAGGAGATAATAGAAGAGGAGATGGAGGATAAAGGAGAAGATAAATGATAGAGGAGGAGATAATAGAGGAGGAGATAAACGATAGAGAATGACAAACAACAGAGGAGGAGATGGAGGATAAAGGAGAAAATGGAGGATAGAGGAGGAGATGAACAATAGAGGAGGAGATGGAGGATAAAGGAGGAGATAAATGATAGAAGAGGAGGTGGAAGAAAAAAGAGGAGATCAACAATACAAAAGGAGATTGAGGATAGAGGAGGAGATAAACAATAGAGAAGTAGACAGGGGATAAAGGAGGAGATAAATGATAGAGGAGGAGATAATGGAGGAGATGGAGGATAAAGGAGGAGATAAATGATAGAGGAGGAAATAATAGAGGAGGAGATAAATGATAGAGGATGACAAACAACAGAGGAGGAGATGGAGGATAAAGGAGAAAACGGAGGATATTGGAGGAGATAAACAATAGAGGAGGAGATGGAGGATAAAGGAGGAGATAAATGATAGAGAGGGGAGATAAACGATGGAGGATGACATAACCAATAGAGAAGGAGATGGAGGATAGAGGAGAAAATGTAAGATAGAGGAGGAGATAAATGATAGAGGAGGAGATAATAGAGGAGAAGATAAACAATAGAGGATGGAAAACGACAGAGGAGGAGATGGAGGATAAAGGAGAAAATGGGGGATAGAGGAGGAGATGAACAATAGAGGAGGAGATGAGGATAAAGGAGGAGATAAATGATAGAAGAGGAGGTGGAAGAAAGAAGAGGAGATCAACAATACAAAAGGAGATGGAGGATAGAGGAGGAGATAAAAAATAGAGAAGGAGACAGGGGATAAAGGAGGAGATAAATGACAGAGGAGGAGATAATGGAGGAGATGGAGGATAAAGGAGGAGATAAATGATAGAGGAGGAGATGGAGGATAAAGGAGGAAATAAATGATAGAGGAGGAGATAAATGATAGATGATGACAAACAATAGAGAAGGAGATGGAGGATAGAGGAGGAGATGGAGGATAGAGCGAAAGATAAATAATAGAGGAGAAGATAATAGAGAAGGAGATGGAGGACGAAGGAGGAGATGGAGGATGAAGGAGGAGATAAATGATAGAGGAGGAGATAAACGATGATGACATTAACAATAGAGAAGGAGATGGAGGATAGAAGAGGAGATAATGGAGGAGATGGAGGATAAAGGAGAAGACAAATAATAGAGGAGAAGATAATAGAGGAGGAGATGGAGGACGAAGGAGGAGATAAATGATAGAGGAGGAGATGGAGGATAAAGGAGGAGATAAACGATAGAGGATGACATAAACAATAGAGAAGGAGATGGAGGATAGAGGAGAAAACGTAAGATAGAGGAGGAGACGGAGGACAGAAGGAGAAACTCTCTAAGAGCATAAGGGAGAACCACTGAGAGGAACCAAGTCTCAGAAGGGGAAGCTGTCCTCCTCCAGGCTCACCAGATCGCCAGTGACTGTCAATCAGAGATCTGTCAGTAAAGATCTGATGGACTACAGATGGTGTCAGACACAGTGTTCATGATGAAGTCACGAGCTGTGATAAGCTATGATGGAGTACATTATAGTTTATGATTGTGCCCATTTGATGAGACTCGTTTCTCTGCTTCTGTTTAAGCTGCTTCTGTTTCCCCCTCATAAATATGGAGAAAGAACCTAATGCATGATTAATGACGGTTTAATTGCACATATGGGTGTAGCTCATTCACCAAGCCCAATATTACAGACAGGATTATGGATATTGCAGGTTGATAGTATATTTTATAATCTCATTGCTCCCCCAATATGAAGCTGTTCAAAGTAATGGATCGATGCAGCAGAGAAAGCAAACATCATAATGGAAATGTAAACGCAGCAGCCGTGTCATGCAGCAGGTGGGACCGTCTGTTTAAAGCATGAGTCATTTAGAAATTTAGCTTCATAAACCAAAAACAAACAAGTTTTTCTTTACAACTTTCAGGTCAGTGTTTTATTGGGAGGTTGCCACGTCGCTCTGATGTGGATTATTGGTTAAATGAACTGGAATTCTAAGCAGGAACTATAAACAAAATACAAATTTGGTTAATTTTATTTGAAGACTTTATATCACTCAGGAAAAAAAGCAAGGTTTTTCTGAAAAAGCAAGAAAGAAACAGTACTCATAAATATGCAGACGGGTGACAAATTAAAGGAAAACCTGAATAAATGGTTTACTGCATGAGGCACTTGCGCAATTAAGAACCTATCATGTTCTGTGACCTGTATAAAAACGCTAAACAAGTCCTGCTGACCTCAATTCTTGGCCAAGATGGCCAGATGAAAAATTGAACGTGTCAAACTGGGTTCCTTCTGGGCCACAGCTCAACAGAGATGAGGATTTTCCCACTTCTGACACCAATTCAACTCAACTAAAGGCCATTGCAAATTAGCTGATGAACTGAATCACTTTAACGAGGCAGCAGGCTAAACACTGCAGAGCTGTGACTCAAGAACCCGGTTTGACTTTCCTGATCTACACTCTTAAAAAAGATGGTACTTCAAAGGTTCTTTGGTAAAGACAATGGTTCTATATAGAGCCATAAACATTCAAAGAACTTTTTGCATGCTTAAATGTGTTGTATATGGTTTTATGTAGAACCTTTCTGAAAATGGTTCTATATAGCACCAAAAAGCGTTCTTCTAGTGTTACATGCTTGACATTGTAACAATAGCATAACCCTTTTTGGTGCAATTTAGAACTACATACAACACATTCTCCATCAATCTGAAGAACGATTTTACCATGTAAAGACTATTAAAGCATGCAAATGGCTCGTTGAGTGTTCATGGTTCTATATAGAGCCATTACCTTTACTAAAGAACCTTTGACGAACCATCTTTTTTCAAGATTGTATATCAGGAATATCAAACCGGGTTCCTTCATGGGTCGCAGCTCTGCAGTGTTTAGCTTTCTGCCTCATTAAAGTGATTCAGCTCATCGGCCTTTAGTTGAGTTGCACTGGTGTCAGAAAAAGGAAATGCCCATCTCTATGACTTTGAAAGAGGGTTCATTATGGGACAGGGATAGTAGGAGCTTCCAAAGTGGACATTCAGTGAACACGATGCTCAGAAAAGCAACTCTTTCTCAGGTGACTCTCAGCAAGAACAGTCTGTCTGCATAGTCAGGTAGATTATAGTAGTGCTACAGTGTTATTCTGGTGGCCAAACACCTTACTAAGACACTTTATGTTGGTTTTTTTTTTAATCTGTTATGACTCAGTACGTGAAAATGTAGTAGTAATAATCAGTAAACCAATAATAAATCGCTGTTGTTGGAACAAAACCTTGTATCTCCAAAATCACAACTTTACAGGAGAGGGAAAAAGATCTACTTTACTTTTAATGTAAGTCAATGGAACCAGACATTTTTCCAAGTCATTTTTTTGGCCGTTTCTTTTGGTCCATTCATCATGACATTTACACACAATGTAAAGGACAACGGTTACCTTTAAATTATGCCAGAAACTAAAATGGAGATACGAGATACGAAGTTTTCTTCCGACAGCAGGGAATTAATACTACTCGTCCTTACTTTGCTTTAAGGTTTGGTCACACTTGTGCCAGCAAATCTTCGCAAGTGAAATTACATCTAAATTCTGCTCATCTAAATGGAATTCACCATAATAAGTGCTTTTGAATCACAGACTATATTTATGTGCGAAATTTCAACATGGTGAACTTTGCCACGTGAATTTGTATCTTTGACCAATAGTGCTACTGCTTCGCCTGTGTTGACCCCTGAAGGAGTGGCCCTTCGTATAGAAGCACTGAAGATCTGGAACAATCTCAGCCAATAATGTAATCATTTTTCCAGTAATGAAATAAACCCAAAAAGGTACTAAAATTTTGCACTTAACTTGATCAAAAATGTAATAAAACCCAATAATATACTAAGATTTTATGTTATTAGTAAAAATATTATTATCATTCACAAGACATTGTATTACATTACTGGGGAAGTTATTACTTTATTGGATTTTATTACATTTTTGGCCAAGTTAAATGCAACATCTTATTACATTTCTGGGTGTTATTATATTATTGGGAAATTATTACATTATTGGGCTCTACAACCACATTCTCCATCAGTCTCCATCATGTGTGATACATGAGTGGTACATGGCTCTGGTCCCATTTCTTCTCCACTGACCACAAATATAGTCAATTGGGAGACCGTCTTATTAGCTTTACATTTGTGATTTTACTTGTTATGGTAGATGAGTTAGCCAGCGTTCTAACTGCTATGCTAGCTCTTTGTTGATACCCCATTGTTGCCAACCACAGCAGTTATCCATTTATCATTCGTGTGAATCAGTATACAGCACTGCTCTGTGGCGAGTCCCTAATTAAGTTGGCTTGAAAAAGACAACTTACTGTTCTTTGTAATCTTCCTTTAGACTATCATAGGACCTATACGTGATTAGGTTGCTTGTGCTTTTCTTAGTGATCCAACATACAGTTTTCGTAAAGTGATCGTTTAAAGATGATACTGTTTCCCATAGGAAATGAATGGCGGAATGTTCAGGACATTCAAGTCTAACTGCCACAAGTGATGTCCCACTGGACATCTCTCACACAGACACTCACACACAGTACACACAGACTCACACACTTACAGCCTAATGCACAGCAATAACAGAAAAAACAATGGAATTAAGGAGGCAGTGAATTTAAGGCGGCACTGAATTTAAGATGTCACTAAGTTTAATGTACAAGTAAATTTAAGGTGGCACTGTATTTAATGTATCAATAAATTTAAGTTGGCAGTACATTTATGGTGGCAGTGAATTTAACATGTCACTGGATGGATGTATCAGTAAATTTAAGGTGGCATTGGATTTAAGGTGGCACTGGATTTAATGTATCAGTAAATTTATGGTGGCAGTGAATTTAACATGTCACTAGATTGATGTATCAGTACATTTAAGGTGGCATTGAATTTAAGGTGGCACTGGATTTAATGTGACAGAGAATTTAAGGTGGCAGTGGGTTTAAAGTCAGTAAATCAGCATAGCAACCACCTAGCAACACCTTAGCATCAACCTGGGACTCCAAAGCAAGCACCTAGCAACACCTTACCAACCACCTTGGATACCATAGCAACTGCATAGCAACAGCTAAGCAACACTTTAGGAACCATCAACAGTCTTCCAAAGTTTTACTGTTATAGGTGAATTAATTTAAAGTTTGTTCACAAACTTTCCCTTTCTAGTTATCTGATGTAATTATTTGCACTTTAGTGTTTTTACTGTTTATGGTAGGCCAGTTAGCCTGTTTGATAACTGCTATGTTAGTTACTTGGCTAACTGCATCTGCACGCAAGCCCCTCACTGCTACCAGACATACCAGTTATCCGTTTATTATAGCTGCAGATCAGTATGCAGCACTATGGTCCCATGAGTACATAACTATCTGATATAATTATGCTCACTGTTGTGTCATTACTGTTTATGGTTAGGGAGTTAGCTAGCGCTCCGACATGGGGGGAGTCTTATTGTCGTCACTCGTCCGGGCTGCCTCGGTCTCGCTCACTTTGCAAGGCAGCACAAACTGCAGAGGTCTAATGTGACTGTGGCTTTACAATCACTAAGTTCCAGCCTGAGAAATGTTAGTGTAAAGCGGTTGCTGTGCTCTTCACAGAGCCGTGCGGTTTGTGTTTAGGGCAGCAGTGGGTTAGCTGTGTGTAGCGTTTACACCTTGTGACAGGAAAACTAGTGCGTGTCTTAAAATGGCTGCAGCCGGTCCCTGCAGGTTACGTAATGAGTGAGGGTTTGTGGCCAAACCGCATCGCTCTCTCTGCCGGCCGTATCCAGTCGGGTATGAATCATTTGTGTGCTTTTCATTCCTGATAACATTGAGCCTGTTGACTTTAGGACCGGCCTTCAGGAGGCTGAGGCTCTGCTATAGTGGACCTGTAACTGTCCTTCCTGCTCAGTTTGCTGAGTTACTGCTGATGTGTTTAGGCTGTTTGATTCTGACAGCACTGAAAACAGCAGAGAAACAACTTCCTCAAGTGTTACACTGCAAGAAATGGTATCTTGTTTTCAATTATCTTAAATATGAACAATAAATCTGTACTTTAAGATTATTTACCTCATTTCTAGACATTATTTACTTGTTTTTAGGTCATTTTATTAAGTAAATTATCTCACTATATTGGCAGATAATTTTGCTTGTTTTAAGAAATGTTCCTGAAACCATTTTCTTTAATAAAATGACCTAATGTAAGTAAATAATCTAGAAACAAGGTAAATAATCTTATAATAAGTGCAGGACTATCTCAAAATGGGAAATATAAGATATATCAACTAGATTTAGGATCATTTCACTTGACAAGATACAATTTTTTGCAGTTAGTGCACAATTTTTTTTTAATAGAGTTTAACAATTTTTTTCTGTAAAAAACATTAAACTGTGCCATAACTTTTGCACAAGCCTCAATTTCTGTTTTATTTTTTCCCTTTGTGTTAAATTCAGCAAATATACAGTAATTGTGTATTAAAAGGTGCAGTAGTGTGTTCTCTGTAGAGGCTGTGTTCACTTATTTACACTTAGGAAATCAACAAAAATTGGCTGGAGGTGCCCAAACTTTTGCACACAACTGTGTATATAAATTCTTTTTTATTTATGATTTTTCTTGAACAGATTTATGGTCAATATGGAATCAAGGGTTCTTTAGTAAAGAAAATGGTTCTACATAGAACCATGAACACTCAAAGAACCCTTTGCATGATTAAAATGCAGATTTTCTTCAGATTGATGGTGAATGTGCTAAAGATGATGCTGCATAGAACCTTTCTGAAAAAGGGTTCTGTATGGCACCCAAAAGGTTTATTTATTTTCACGATGTTAAGCTTGTACCAATAGAAGATCCCTTTATGGTGCTATATAGAACCTTTTTCCAAAAGGTATACAGCACATTCTTCATCAATATGTAGAACACTTTCAAGATGTAAAGAACCATTTAAGCAAGAACCGTTTTCTATTGTGAAGGACCCTTGAAGAACCATCATTTGTAAAACATTTAATGTGTAGAACCATATACAACACATTCTCCATCAGTCTGAAGAATGAGTTGAAAATGGTTCTATATAGCACCAAAAAGGGTTCTGCTTTTGTTACAATGTCAAGATTGTAACAGTAGAAGAACCACTTTTGGTGCTCTACACTCTTAAAAAAGATGGTTCTTTAAGAGTTGTTTAGTGATGATAATGGTTATATAATGGTGATAATGGCTATATAGGATTATGAACACCTTTGCATGATTAAATGGTTCTTGCATCATGAAAGGGTTCTTTGCTTCTATACAGAGCCATTATGTTTACTAAAGAACTCCTGAAGAACCACCATTTTTATTTCATTTCCAAAAAATATGTAAAGGATGCAAAGAAAATGGGACACTAGAACACAAAACTGGACCCCTAAAATTTGGAATAAGATTTTATGGACTAATGAGTCTGGATGTGTTTGATTACTTGGATGGTGAGAAGCAGAAAATGTTAAACCAACTTCTAAGACTGAACTTTGGAGGTGTGTCTGCAGGTTTCTTTGAGAAACTGAAAGCGAGTCTCCTGTAAAGAATGGAAGCTGGAATGAAGGTAAAGAGTGACACAATAAACACCAAAACAATGATATCACATGTAGTTGTTGCAGCTTCTTTGTAATTGTAATTGTAAGAGTTTTCTTCCTGATGCTGAAGTTATGAATAATTTCATATACTGGTAATTAGATAAATGAAAGGTGGTCTCTGGCTTTTGCACAGAACTGTGTGAAAGTAAAAGTAGCTTTTATTTAAAATGGGATTTTCTGTATTAAACAGTAATCTGATCATGAAAGAATCATAAATGAGAAAGAAATGAGGATGTAGACTGGAAACGACACAGTAGTTCCTGGTTCCTTTCTGGCTTACTGTAGACCCCATGTGTCAAGCCCAAGGCCCACAGACCAAGTCAGGCTATTCGGCCCACAAAATGATCTTATATTTCTATTAATATTAGCCTGTGATAGACTGGTGGCCTGTCCAGGGTGTATCCTGCCTTCCACCCAATGACCGCTGGGAGTGTGTGTGTGTGTGTGTATTAATATTAGCTCATTTCGCCATGAGCTGCACTACAATCCCCAGTATGCACTGCAACATAATGTGTGCTCTAACCCCCTTCCCCCAACAAGAATACAGCCAGCGGATACTCAAAAAGAAAAAATGGTGTTCAAGCAAATATTCAGTTTTAAAAACCTTCCTCCTGTGGACGTTTGAAGAGTTATCTGTAGCTAATGGGGTCAATTGTTTTATATAAAATAATTTGTTTTTATTTAAAATTATTTTTTAATAGTTTGTGTTCAGTGCCTGTTTTGCTGTCGCAGTTTTGGCATATTTTTATTTTTTAGTGAGTAAAAACTGCACATTTTGTCTTTTAAACCACAGTAAAAAAGTCTTCAGATTTCATGTACAGACACTTGAACACTGTACAGAAACTTTACTGCTTCGTTATTAAACACCTCTGGGGGGAAAAGCAAAGCGCTGAATATGACCAACACTTTTCCTCATTAATAAAATATGTTACTATGTGCCAAAAGTGAGTAAACTGTAAGACAGCATTGCAGTCGTGTAATATATTTTATTATACGACACCCCGAGCGCCTCGCAAATGTCACGCTGTCCGCAGCAGCAGCAGAACGTACTCAGACCTTTTCAGCTAAGAGGAGGTTAATGTTCGTAACGTGAGGTCAGATCGTGAAGCCCTGCGGGCAGAACCATGTCAGTTCAATGGACTTTTAATGTACGTGTGTCTAAATGACAGCCGTGGAAAGAGCACCGTTCAGAAGAAGCGTTTGAGGAGAAAATGATTGAACACAAAGTTCATGGATGTGCAGTGATGTCTTTCCTCAGTTTCAGTGTTTACACAGCAAAACTCTGGATTAATTCATTCTGGATTCAGTCACATCTGCCTGATCAGACGACCTGATCAGATTAGACTGTGTAAGAGTCAGTTTGAGGCCTTGTTTTTGTTGCTGTGTGAAACTGTTAGGGTTAGGACCTGGATTATATTTGAAAGGAATCTAGGGTGGACTGTTAAAATAAACTGTTGCCAATATTTCTTGTTAACTTTGTCACTTTATATTTTAATCTCTTAAACTCTAAAGGTCTGTATGTGAGCCACACAATCCAGGTCTTCAATCTCATAATGCTATACATTTCATAATACATGCTGAATAATTCATAGTATTTACCAAATAGTTTATAATAGTTACTGAATAATATATAGTATTACTAAAGAATTCACAATAGACACTGAAAATGTTTTAGTAATTAAGGAATAATTCATAGAAATGAATAAATCATATATAACAGTCACATAATTATTCATAATAGTTACTAAATAATTCATAGTAGACACAGAATAATTTATATTATATAACAAATAATTTGTAGTAGTTACTGATAATTTATAGTGCATACTAAATCATATGTAGTAAATATTGAATAATTCATAGTAGTTACTGAATATAGTAGATACTGAATATTGTAGATACTGAATATTCCATAGTAGTTACTGAATATAATAGATCCTGAATAATTCATAGTAGTTACTGAATGTAGTAGATACTGAATAATTCATATTATTTACAGAATAATTCATAGTAGATACCGAATAATTCATAGTAACTACTGAATGTAGTATATACTGAATGATTCATAGTAGATAATGAATAATTCATAGTAAATACTGAATATAATATATGCTCAATATAGTATATACTGAATAATTCATAGTAGTTACTGAATATAGTAGATCCATAGTAGTTACTGAATATAGTAGATCCATAGTAGTTACTGAATATAATAGATCCTGAATAATTCATAGTAGTTACTGAATGTAGTAGATACTGAATAATTCATATTATTTACAGAATAATTCATAGTAGATACGAATAATTCATAGTAACTACTGATGTAGTATATACTGAATGATTCTAGTAGATAATGAATAATCATAGTAAATACTGAATATAATATATACTCAATATAGTATATACTGAATAATTCATAGTAGTTACTGAATACAGTAGATCCATAGTAGTTACTGAATACAGTAGATCCATAGTAGTTACTGAATAATTCATAGTAGTTATTGTATAATTCATAGTAGATACTGAATAATTCATAGTAGTTACTGAATAATCTATATTGATTGCTGAGTAATTCATAGTGGTTACTGAATAATCTACAATAGTCACTGAATAGTCTGTACTGATTCCTGAAGAATTCTTAGTTGTTAAAGAATAATTCTAAAGATTATTAGCTGGGTAATACTAGAAGGTATAAGTCAGTTGAAGTGGAGGTGAGCATCTGCAAAGTGTGTAGTGGATGTTTAGAAATGTTTCTTGTGAAATTTAAAGAGGAAAAAACTCTTCAGATTAACAGTTTTAAGATTAGTATGTGAATAATAAGCCTGCAGTGTAAGGGAAGGTTAAAGAGAAGCTTTGGGAAGTGGACGTGAAGGTAAAGCTCTGCTCAGAGGAGCGTCAGTCTGTCAGTGAGCTGTGTGTGTGTGGCGGGTGAGCGGGTGCAGGCTGCTGGAGATGTCAGAGTAGCCTCGGGCCTTGGTTTCCGTGGAGACACTGTGTATCTTGGCCATGTGTGCGGCATTAAGTCCGTGCGGAGCAGATTGCGGGGTGGGATGGAGGGATGATTCCGTTCTCCGCCGTGATTAATTGCGCGGAAATGTTTCCACCACTCTGAACGCGGCCTTAGCCTGTGTGCGTGTGTGTGTGTGTGTGTGTCTGTGTGTGTGTGTTTGAGACCCTGCAAGAGACGTCAGGTGTTACCCACAACCCCCTGCTTTCCCCCTGCGCCACTGCTTGCTCGGTGCTTCATTTCCAGTAGACAACATCACACAGAGTCTCACAAACGGTTCTAAGAAAAACTTTTTTTTTTGTATAAAACCTTCATACATACAGTCGCATGCCGAGGTTTGAACACCCCCCCCCCAGTCTAGTTACATGTTTTGTTGATTTTCTAAGCGAAAATAATTCAAACTTTCTGTATAATTTAATGGTTCAGATGTAAACAGAGTCATTCAGAGTGGTTTGGTGTGAAATGCTCTGTTCTAGAGAAACGTACCGACTCTGAAGTGCTCACAGTGATGGTGATGGGCACCTGATGTTCACCTCTAAAAGCTCCCTCTCAGAAAGTTATTACATGAAATAATTATAAATACACTGCCTGAAGTCTGAGACACTGTTTTATGATAGTAGTTTTTTAATCCATTCATGGCGAGTACATGTACAGGGTGTTGTTAGGCACAATAGTCCCCAAAAAAAGCTTATTTTTCCAGATTTTCCACTATTTCACCATCATCAGTATCACACATAAACACTCAGAAGACAAATATAGGTTCACTGGTGGTTTTGGATAGTAAATAAAATGTCTATATTTGTGTTGTAGACATTGTGACTCCTGGTTCCCTATCACCACCACTGTAAAGAAAATCGCTATAATGAACCATATCACACCAAACCACTCTGAATGGCTCTGTTTACATCTCAGCAGTTAAATTATGCATAAACTTTAAATGGGTTGGATTCCCCTTTGATTGAAGTAACAGACCTCTTATTGAAGGATGGTGTTTACCCTCCTCAGCAGTGGAAAAGACGCCGCCGTAGCTTTAAGGCAGCGAACTGTCTGCTGTCGTCAGGACTCAAAGTTCAGGAACACATTGTGCTGAGTCTTGTGCTTGCAGACATCAGGACTCATACACGTCTGTGGTTCTGCCAGCGTGAAACAAAGGCTTGCATGTGAACAGTGGTGTGGAAATATAGTCCCCTTTATTACATTGATTGAACACAATAACATCCTTATCTGCTATTCTGCCTGAATGTGTTTTAGCAGCTGATTCTCCTTCAGCTGAAGTTAATCTGCTCTATCAGCCTGGTGCTGAGTGTGCGCCCCAGACATGAACCGCATTTTGTCGGCTTCTATTTTTAGCTGCAGCCACACAAAGACGCTCAACAGTGAATTCAACAGCGCAGCCCTCTCCGGAATAGCTACATCTCCATTATGCTCCACAATAAGCCAGAGTGACACTGTAACTGCTTATCATTAACATTTCGCCTCTCGTCACTGTTTGTGCACCTTCTGTGGAACGTGTGCGGTGCTGGAGCTTAGATCTGATAGCATGTGTGAGTAAATAAGAACAGGCTTCAGCTTGAATGACAGAGAATGTCCAAAAGTATCCAGACGGCCTGTCTAATCAATGAATTCAGACACTTTAAGGTGGACCCATGGCTGACATGGGCATTCAGAGGCACCCACAGCTTCTCCATAGAAAAGCATTGATGCCCTGCAGCAGCAGCACATGAGCCCTACGTCACCATGCCCAGTGCCCTAGAGGGGTATAAGACCCCCCAGTACTGGGCTGAAGAGCAGTGGAACCGAGATCTCAACAATATGTATCCAGATGTTTTTAAAAACATAGTTTCTTTGGTCAATTTTCAAAACAATCTTCATCCACACCAACTCAAAAACACTTGTGTTAGCACGCCATGCCAGTAGGAGGTGATAACACCCCCTTTGGGCCTCAATCACCAATGATTCTTGAGAAATTCCGGTAACACTTTCTATGAATGTCACCTTTGTAAGCATCTATAAACACATTCATAACATGTTATAATGCATTCATAAGGCATGATAAACTTGGCTATAAATATTTATAAAAAATGCATTACATGTTATAGCCATGCTTATTATGCATTATGAATTGTTAACATAATACCTTATAAGTACTGATCATAACAAATTGTAAGAGCTCATAAGTGGTATTTGTCCGCTCTAAGTAAAGTGAAGCGTACTGTACTAAAGCCTCCTCCAGTGTTCAGAGTGAGGCTTCAAGTTGAAGTATTTACTGAAGGATTTACTGAAACACTAAAACATTCACAGTAAAGCACATTACAGGCTTCAAATGTCAGAGTTTAAACTAGAGCTGCCATCAGTGTTTTACCCAATGTGGGAAAGGTAATGTTCACCACCGTTAGCTTGGTATTTGTCTTTACTTTACGCTCTCCAAGCTGGGACTGACTTCTTTGGCACTGACATTATAACATGTTATCAACACTACTTATAATGCATTATATTAACAATCCATAATGTATAATAAACATGGCTATAAAGTGTAAAGTCATTTTTATAAATGTTTATAATCATGTTTATAATGCCATATGAATGCATTATAACATGTTATAAATGTGTTTATAGATGCTTACAAATGTGACATTCATAGAAAGTGTTACCGAAATTTCTTCTTAAAACCCACTTGCGCGGTTTTTACAAAGATCTTGATATTCACCAGTGTTTTCTTATCTGGGATTTGTTTTTAGGTGAGAACAGAATCTACACACACTCAAGAGCACAAATTGAGAACAGTTCTGCGCTTTAAGAACACGTCATGAATCTGATGTAGACATTTTCTTAGGATCTTTCCCAAGAACAAATTTAAGAAAAAATTTAGGAATATACTGCTTATACTGCTGAATGAGGCCTATTGTGAGCATGTATGTCTCTACCTGATTTGGACCACGTATGCGCAGAAATGTGTCATTTCCGCTACCGCCTGATATCGGCTGTGCCTGAGATGTGATGGATACTGCTTGAGTAGGCAGCATTTTAGGGCACTAAGGCAGCCAGTCATGTCCGAATTGAATGTTTATGCAAAGCACGGCCTGAGGTTCCTCAGTTTGGTTGATTTTTGAAGGCAACATAGATGTGTCGCCTTCTTAAAAGACTGGAAAAAAGATGCTAACGCTAATAGCTAGCAGTAAGGTGCCATATCTTGGCAACGGTGTGATGTATTGCTGCCTTTGGAGTGTCTTAAACACAATGCTGCCTTCTGAGACACTGACTTATGAGACAACAAGGCATGGAGACAGCTGACTTCAGTTTTGGACACAGCCTTAGACAACACATGCTGGTGTGGTGAGTGGTCAAAATTGGGTTTCCGGTTCAAATACAGAAGACATTAATCTGAAGGCCATCAGGCCTCCACAATTCAACCTTCACACAGATTCAACGTCCAACTTCTGCCAGAAAATAAAAGCTTTAGAAAGTGAAAGAGAATCTAGTGGTTGCTGTGGGGTTGTTAGAATCTGACCATCTTTAAAATCATTGAGGTATTTTTAAATGTTCGCTTGCTCGTTGACACCCTGTTTACAAGAACTGAGCGTAGGACATTCTGACGCCTCTGCACTAAGGTTCAATTAAAAAAGTAAAGCTAAATTAAATTATAAACATGTTATCAATTCCCAAATCACCTAAATCATTTCAGATTTCTTAATAGATTAAATAGAGGAGTTTCCCAAACTGGAGTTTAAAAAAATGATTAAAAGCTAAAGAGGAAACGGGGCTCCTAACAACCACCTGGAAGACCTGGTAGACACCAACACTGCCCCCATCAGATAAACAGCACTTACAGGAGAAAATCAAGCTGCTTCAGATCTGAAAACATCCACAGGTGTTTCTGTCCATCCTTCCACTGTGAGAAGACGACTCAGCGCTGTGGGTCTGAAAGGATGTGTAGCTGTCAAGAAGAACCTCACTGAGAAAAGGAGACGGACACATCAAACAAAGAAGCTGAGCAACGGACTGACCACCCCAGAGTCCAGATCATTATTTGTTGGATACATTAGCTTCATAACTCCAGTGCTAAAGTAAAGAATCTAATGTAGTCAACTCGACCACAATTTGAGTGAAAGGGAGGAAACCATCCACATTGGTTGTTGCTTTGAATAGACTATTTTAAGCATATGCAGAATTTAAATACGTTTAAATATTCATATTGTGTTCTTTTGCTTTTACTTTGTGATGCTGTGTGTAATGACATGTGTTTGACCCCAGGGTCGTTTCCTCCCTCCATGGAGAAAGCTAATGGGGTTAGATGGTTAGATAAGGTCTGTGCTTTAGTGTCTATAGGCTGTATGTTTATGACCGTGGGGCACACGAACAAAGCCGGCGCTATCGGCCGACACAGCCGCTGAGCAGATGCGGGAGAGGAGCTCTTCAGATGAGAGATATATGTGCGCGTGTGGCGTGAAAAGAAAAGAACGTCTCCTCGTTGAATAGTAAGTGCACCTGAGTGCAGGTGTCATCCTCCGAAAGCCATTCACACACGATGAGAGCGAAAAAGCCTTTGATGCCGTCTGCGGAGTGTGGCATGAATACATGTTCAACAGCATGAGATGAAGGCTTCTCTCCCTATCTCTCTCTCTCTCTCTCTCTCTCTCTCTCTCTCTCTCTCTCCTTTTTTTTTACACTGCTTGGTAGATTACATGTAAGCATAGTAGTGTTTATAGTGCTTATAGAGTTCATGGTAATGTTAGTGCTGGTGTCATCGTAGTGTTTGTGTTAGTGTTCATGATAGTGTTTATGATAGTGTTTATGGTGATATTTATGGTGGTCATCATAGTGGTATTCATGGAAATGTTCATGGTAGAGTTTGAGGTATTTGGAGGTCATGGCAGCGATAATGATAGTGTTTATGGTAGTGTTTATGGTGATATTTTTGGTGGTCATCATAGTGGTATTCATGGAAATGTTTATGGTAGAGTTTATGGTGGTGTTCATGGTAGCATTTATGGAAGAGCTCATGGTAGAGTTTGTGGTGGTATTCATGGAAATGTTCATGGTAGAGTTTGAGGTATTTGGAGGTCATGGCAGCGATAATGTTAGTGTTTATGGTAATATTTATGGTGGTGTTTGTAGTGGTATTCATGGAAATGTTTATGGTAGAGTTTATGGTGGTGTTCATGGTAGCATTTATGGAAGAGCTCATGGTAGAGTTTGTGGTGGTATTCATGGAAATGTTCATGGTAGAGTTTGAGGTATTTGGAGGTCATGGCAGCGATAATGTTAGTGTTTATGGTAATATTTATGGTGGTGTTTGTAGTGGTATTCACGGAAATGTTTATGGTAGAGTTTGTGGTGGTGTTCATGGCAGCGATAATGATAGTGTTTATTGTAGTGTGTGAGATGCTGGAATTGTGTTTCTGTTTTTTTTTGTTTTTTTTTGTTTTTTTTAAACATACGTCAGTGTCGTTGCTGGGTCAAGAATGGAACATCACCCAAAAATAAACAGGAGCGGCTCTGTGGTCAGAAGCTGATCAATGATATAGGACTAGAGGATGAGTGACATTAAACACTCTCCACTATTTTGTCCACTTTTTTATCCATGCTCGTTTGTCCTTAGCTTATCTTTATCTCGGCCAATGACTGAACTTCATCAACAAGTTGAGCCGAATCCTCACAGAATCCTCACTGAGACACTAAAATAGCAGGACTTGCTTGGAAACGTGTATTTTCTGCTCTGCCCGCTTGTATCAGACTCAGCTGCGCTGCTGTTTCTTTGTATTCAGAATCCGAGCGAAACAACTTTGAGAAAATCTCCTTCCAGGTCACAGAGTTCGTTCCCTGAGCTATTTTTATTCATGGCTATCGCGGCAAGGCTTTGGCAGAGGGTGAGGCAGAAAAATAGCCGCTTAGATCAGTTAAGGCCTACAGCAATGCATTCTGGGAGGACGTGACATGTTCCACAATGCCATGGTTTGTAAAAGTAACTAGAAGAAAAGGAATAAAACTTTTATTCTCATACATTTTTGGCAACTGCTTTACTCTATACTTTAAAATCTGATGAAAAATGAAGGATTAAAAAACAGCATTTACAGCATCATTGATAAAATACTTTTCCTCATAAAATTCTTAGCTGTATTTTTTACGGTGGCGTCACTGGCAAATCTGAAAACATGAGATTTGTTGTGTAAAATAATATATATATATATATACATTTCTTTATTGTAAATTTAGAAGGATAAAATAAAATGTCATTTGTGAAGTAGAATGTTTTATTCTGTATATTTCTATGAGGCTAATTTTATTATGGAATTTTATTTTGATAACAAAAAAGTATACCTACCAAAAAATAAAAGCACTAAGTTTTCAATCACTTGGTCATCCATTCTCTAACTCTCAAGTGTAAAATTAAAATATATATATATATATATATATATATATATATATATATATATATATATATATACATATATTTTTTAATTATTTTTTATTTTTTAGAACTTCTAATTTGTTTGCTTTAAAAGTTTTAGTTCACTGTACTTACAATAGTAAGTTATCAGATCAATAATTTGTATTTTACTTTCAGTTAACTTATTATTTAAAGTACAATGAACTCAAAATTTTAAAGCAAAGAAATGACTAACTTTGTTAAGTTAAAACAACAATTTTAAAATTCATTAATTTATTCATTTTACACTGAACAGATGAGTTCATCTGAGGACAACCATGAGAAAGTTTGGGCTAAATGTTGGTGGGAACATAGACTTATTAGAGATGGACCAAACCGAGAATGAATCTTCTTAACCAATCCAACGAGTCATGAAGGCAGAGCTTACAGTAGGGGGCGCTGGTGGGCTCGTCAACATTGTCTGACAAACAAGTCGTTATCTCATGGATGTAATTTAAGTTAGCATGGCTGAAAAGTCCCTCAGAAACTCCAGTTGAGCATGTAGATGCGTGTCGTGGAACACATTACTGGTATTATTGGTCTGGCGCTGATTTAGCTGGTCAACCAACATCGTCACGCATACCAGCATCCCAGCATCCAAAACACAACACATGCTGGTTTTGGTGGTGATGCTAAGCTGTTTTTTCAAGCAGGGTACATGCAGTAAAAATAAACGTTACCCCTTGCAAAGAAAAACAGTTCCATGAGCTAAAAATAGTGTTTTGCTAGCTAGCTTAGACAGTAGAGGGATTTAGGGGTCCGCTTAAGAGGGGGCACATCCTTGTTTGAGGTGGATTTCGCTTCAATTCAGCACTGAAAGTTTCCCAGGCATGTATTCTCGTCATGTCTCGTCCCATGAGACTGTGAAGGCTTTTGAGATTTTTTTGCATTTAGTAATTGTTAGCACACAAGAACTCAACCCCAAACCTCAGTTAGAGCTCAGTTAGCTTGTACATTACAAGGTAAGGTAACATATTCACACTTTTGCTAATGTGGCTAGCAAGTTTGTAAGTTTTACACTTTCAGCCTCAGCTTTTTTGTTAGAGAGTAACACAGAAGTAAAGTAATGAGTCGTGAGGTCACCTTTGCAGAAAGTAATGGAATCACATTACAGTCTGAGAGAAGTAATTAGTAATTTGTACTGAATTACTTTTTTCAGTAACTACACCAACACTATCAGTGTGTTCCTCTGGAGGCAGCTGCCTAACTTGTCACTGCCTTCAGAGGCTGCTCTCTCAGCATTTTAACCGTATAGGAACCTTAGTAGGCGTCGCATTCAGGACACTCTTCAGAACCATCAGACATCATAACTTTCACTGCGCTGTACATGTGGGCCCGGTTCCATTTCACCCCTCGCCCCTAACACTTAGCCCTACCCCTCCATTTTGCATTCACGTCTAGGGGTAGGGTGTCCTGATTGTTGTTGAGATAGAGGGGTAGAATGAAGTGTTGGGGCTACATGGCCCTCCAAACAGGTTTTTCAGAGACACTCCAAACTGAGTTTTATGAGAAAAAAAGAAAAACCGGTGAGATGGCTGAGCAAGAGACCAAAGAAACCCACAAATGTGAGAATTTTCACAGTTAAAAATTATGCCAACCATTGTATTGTCTTAGTTTAATGTCAATTCAATGTATTATGGTCCTTTTCTTCATAACCAGCACTAAAAATCACAAGTAGTGTGCTGATGTCTCAGTAGCAGCTAGCTAAATTTGAGCAAGAAGCAGTTCTTCTGCTCTTTGAAGGCATATGATTCCCTAAATGTTACTAAAGCCCAGCAGTGAGGAGCTGAACTTTACCCTCCTCTGCTGTCACTGCAGACTGGCAGCGTCGCCCACAGAGCAGCACTAGTAGCTGTTAATGAAGTAATGCTCTTTTTATTTGAGGGTCCCATTTCATAGGGGAAGATTTCAACCACTACCCCTTGTAACTCAGTTCTAAGGGGCACAATGACACTCGAAAACAAGGGGTAGGGGTGAAAATAAATGGGATTGGGCCTTGATATCTACTTACTTACAGACTCTTGTTAGCTTACACTTACTTCCAGCTGTAGAGGTGGATCACCTCAGTGAATACGGATGGATCCTGATTTTGCAGCGGCTGTGTTACTTGCATTGACACTGCTGTGGGAATTCATTGTGTGTGAACATCAGGCTGCTTTAAGGAGTTGTATCTGCCATGATATGCGTGATTTGATACCCCAGACTTACAGATAATCATGTGGATGTGGGAAGTGGGGCTGATTTCAGGACTGCAACTTTTAAAAATAATAATAATAATAATAAAAAAGTTCTAAACTTTATGAAAACTTGAGCGTAATAAAGACTCCTGTGTGCTTGGCTTAGAGTGTCGTTTACATTTTTATATTTTCAAAATCTGCTCTAGCTGTGCTGTTTAACTGAACGCTGTACTGTCTTTACAGTGAGCTGAAAACTGCTGGCCGCTTTGGGGCGCGTCCTCAAACATGGAGGTTGAGATAGTCTATGCAGATTTAGAGGCCAGTTCTGAGTCCCAAAGCCGCCTAAAATTGTTTTTAAACTTAAAAATAATCATCTATCAAAATATTGAAGCTTTTATCAACCGATATACCTCCCACTCAGAGTGTGTTCGGTTACTGCACCACATATCAACCACCTGATTGGTCACCACTCAGCTCATTTGCATATCGTCGCTGTCCAAAGAAAAACAAGTATCTCCAAAATAGTCACTTTACAGGAGAAAAGACAAAAACCTTCTGTACTTTCTTTACTTTAGAAGTTAATGGAAAGAGATTGTATTTTAAGCAGTTTTGGAGCGTTTCTATTGGTCCAATCATGATGAAATTTTCACACAGTATAAAGGACGCCTGCTGAACTCAAATGTAGCAGAAAAGTGAAAATTGCAGAAAAGGAGATGCATGTTTTTCATTGGACGGTGATGATATACTTTGCCCAGATCTACAGAGCAGAGTGATGATGTGAGCCAGTGGTCTGATGTGTCAGTATGTGTATATTGTCATCTCCCACCTCAGTACAGCGCGGTGTAACACGGTATGTTTGAAAAATTTAAATATCAAATAAAGGCAAATCATTTTGCATCACGTCATCCGTCACGTCGCATAAATGCTGCTTAAAATTTCAGCACCTCGAACTTAAAACACTTCAGCGTCCCTGGATAATCGTGACTACTAGTTTGTGAATCGTTTCAGTTCACTCACCGTCCTCCTCGACTTTAAGGGACCTGCTTTTCTAACGAAATAAAAGATAAAACTGGTTATGATTTTGTGCAATAAAAGAAATGGTTCTATAGAGCACCAGAAAGGGTTCTGCTGTTGTTATGATGTCAGGCTTGTAACAAGAGTCCCTGAAGAACCATCTTTTCTAAGTGTGCACAAACACAAATACGTTAAGTACTTTAAATACAGCAGCCAATCCAAACAGTAAAGACAGAAGCTTATATATGTGAACTCCTCGCTCGGCGGAAAAGGCCGCTCCACCCGCCATGTTTATCAGACTGAAGTGATGGACCTCTCAGCTGGTGAATTGTATTATGGGATTGCCTTTGCGGAGAAGGATTTGACGCTGCCTTCAGTTTTAGACAAAAGGTACCTTAGACGAGAGCTGGTGAATTGCACATTTTGAAAATTTGGTGGAATTCCCCTTTAAGCAGCCAGGATGCTCACTTTTTAATGAAAACATCAAATAACTTTTACATTTGAAACTCACACACACACACACACACACACACACACACACACTGCTTAATGATAGGAGGAGAACATGACCGGCTGTGTGTGTGTGTGTGTGTGTGTGTGTGTGTGTGTGTGTGCAGGTATGTGTGTGTTATGGAGGACTCAGTGTAATGATATTCATTGAGCTGGTAATGAGATGAGATCTCTGTAGTTGGTCCAGACGAACACGCTGATAACATCTCTCAGTCAGGACCACCATACCAACGATACAGACACCTCCCCTCTCTCTCTCGTCTCTGTCTCTGTCTCTCTCTCTCTCTCTCTCTCTCTCTCTCTCTCTCTCTCTCTCTCCCTGTCTTTCTCACACACACTCTCTGTCTGTCTCTCTCTCTCTTTCTCTGTCTCTCTCTCTCTTTCTCTCTCTCTCTTTCTCTCTCTCTCTTTCTCTGTCTCTCTCTCTCTCTTCCTCTCTCTCTCTCGTCTCTCTTTTACTCCCTGTCTTACGCCTTTTTTCTTTCTCTACTTCTCTCACAGTTTCTCTCTCCGTTCTCTCTCATTCTTTCTCTTTCTCTGTATTTCCTTGTCTCTTTTTTCTTTTTCTCTCTGTCTTTCTCTGTTTTTGTTTATCTTTCTTCTCCCTTTCAATCCCTTTCAATCATTCATTCTCTCTTCTCTCTCTTTGTCTCTCATTGTTTTTGTCTCTCTCACATTCTCACCCTTTTTTCTTTCTTTTCCCTCTCCCCTCCCTCTCTTCACTCTCTTGATCTCTCTCACTCTCTTGATCTCTAAATCTTCTCTCTTACTCTACCTCTCTCTTCTTTTTCTCTCTGTTCTCTCTCTTTTTTCTCTCTCTCTGTTCTCTCTCTTTCTCTTTTCTTTTTCTTTCTTTGTCTTGCTCAGTGTTTTTATTCCTCTCTCTTCTCCCTTTCACTCCCTGTCTCACTCATTTTTTTCTCTCTCCTCTCTCTCCGTCTCTCTTTCTCTGTCTCTCACTCTTTTTTCTCTCTCATACCCTTTTTCTTTCTTTTCTCTCTCTCTCTGCCCTCTCTCTCTCTTTCACTTCTCTCTCATTTCTCTTTCTTGCTCTCTTAATCTCTAACCCTACTCTATCTCTTACTCTGTTCTTTCTCTCTTTTCTCTTTGTTTTCCCTCATCTTCTTTTTCTCTTTTTGTCTCTGTCTCTTTTCCCTGTGTCTCTCACTCTTTTTCCTGTCTCTCTGTCTCTTTCTCTCTCTCCTGTTGTCTCTCTTTCCTGTCTCTCACTCTTTCTCCCCCATCTTTCTCATACTATTCTTTGGGCATTGGGCTGTAGAGCAGTGGAACTGTGTTCTCTGGAGTGATGGAGCTCCATCCAGTACCTTTGGGATGAGTTGGAGTGATCCAGAACTGACCATCCAACATCAGTATCTGACCTCACTAATACTCAATCAGATCCTCACAGCAATATTTTAACAACTAGTGTAAAGCCTTCCCAGAAGAGTAGAGGCTGTTACCACAGCAAAGGAAGAACAAACTCCCTATTAATACCCTTCATTTCAGAAGAAACGCGTCCACAAACTTCTGGACACACTGTGTCCCCTCAGCGGTGCTGATCAGCCCGTGTGCTGAGACTCTGAGTTTCAGGCGGCTGATGAATCAGAGTTCGTCTCCCTCACCTCCTTCTGCCAAACCTCCACTCACTGCATCTAATCCTCTTTGGCGGAAACTTACAACAATATGCTAAGTGCTTAGATGACTCTGGAAGCTGCGTCCAGATTCATTTAGATAATCACACTTTTCCCTCCTTCTCGTCCTTCCCTGCAGCCGCAGCGCCTTAGCTGTATCATTGGCACCGTCAGTGCGATGCTAATGAGATTAGGGGGGCAGCGGTTTGTGAGTTTAAAATCCATTTAAGGCCCAACTCACACAATATCAAAACCCACGCTTTGGCAGCAGCTCTGATCCGGGAGAACGGCTGCTAATGCTTTCACTGCTCTTCACAAACAGTCTGGATGACGGGATTTAAACGATCATTTCAATGAGTTGAAGCTGCTGTTTTTTATCGACGCTGTCTTTCTCAGGGCATCATTACAGCTACATATCGTCACTGTCGGAACAAAATGTTTACCTTTCTTTTCACAAACTGACCCATGTGGAAAAAAAAAATGGACACATATTTTGTATGTTTGAAATACATGGAAATTGTATATATGAAATGTCAAATACACTGCAGTTCATACAGAAATACATTCAAAACACAAACGTATTTCAGAAAATATTGCCATATTAACCAAATATATTTAAAAATCAATTTATTTTAAAGTGTAGAACAGATTAGATTAGATTCAACTTCATTGTGCTGGGTGCAGGTACCTCATATCGCCAAAATGGTAACTTTACAGGGGAAGGAAAAAACATACTTTACTTTTAATGTAAGTCAATGGAACCAGAATTTTTTCCAAGTCATTTTGAGCCGTTTCTTTTGGTCCATTCATCAGGAAATTTACACTCAATATGAAGGTCAACAAACATTTTCAAATAATGGTAGAAACTGAAAAACAACAAAAATAGAGACACAAGGTTTTAGATAATTCCACTTAATCATCAAAGTACGATGTAAATTAGAAAAGGTAACATAAGACCAGATTAAGGCTCCTGGGAACACAGTGTAAAATATTCAAAAAAGGTTTGTGAGATACTAAAAACATCCAGAAAATTCGGAATGAAAATGAGCACAAGCAATATAATAAAACACGGCTTCAAAACTGCGTTTTTACCTGAGCATTGTCTGTTGTCTGGGCGTGGCCTAATATTCTAATGAGTACCCATGACTGACTACAACACCACTGAAGCAGAAACTTAATACAAAAGCGCAGGTGAATGAGTGTGAGGTACAGGTGGTGCTGTAGACCATCACCACTGTGTTCATTACTCACTACAAACATTACCCAGCTTTGATATGGTGGCGTCTTAAAGAAGGTGAGGTTTTTATTCACTTCACTGCTGGATAAACGTCCAGGAATGCTGGTGCGGTCAGTTTAATTAACAAGGAAACGGATGGACAACAGGCTGGCATATGAGCTAGCGTGGTAGCTTAGTTATATAGGTTAGCTTTCGCTTGGTTGTTAGCTTTCATTTGGTAAATTTCTCCGACTCATTTAGAGAGACAGTGGGAAACGTAGGTTTTCTCTTTTCTTCTGTTCTCTTCTCTTTTATCTTTTCTCTTCCCTTCTTTTCATTTTCTTCACTTTTATCTCTTCTCTTCTCTTCTCATCTCTTGTTTTGTCTTTTGCCTCTTTTTTGTCTCTTCTCTTTTCTTCTCTTGTCTTGTCTTTTGTCTCTTCTCTATCATCTCTTCTCTTGTCCTTTGTCTCTTCTCTTTCGTCTCTTCTCTTCTTTTCGGTTCTATTCTCTTCTCGTCATTTTTCTTCTTTTTCGTCTCTTCTCTTACCATCTCTTGTTTTGTCTTTTGCCTCTTCTCTTTTCTTCTCTTCTCTTCTCTTCATTTCTCTTCTCTTCTCTTTTCTTTTGTCTCTTGTTTTCCTGTCTCTTTTTTTCTCTCTTCTCTTCTCTTCTCTTCTCTTCTCTTCTCTTCTTTCTCTTCTCTTCTCTTCTCTTCTCTTCTCTTCTCTTTTGTCTCTTGTCTTGCTGTCTCTTTTTTCTTCTCTTCTCTTTTGTCTGTTCTCTCTTGTTTCTTCTATTTTCTTATCACTTATGCTTTATGTGCAACTACACAGCAACTTTCACCCGATTGTTATAAAATGTTTGTGTTTTATCATAGCCTATTTTGTACTGCATGCTATAGTGTGTGTGTGTGTGTGTGTGTGTGTGTGTGTGTGTGTGTGTGTGTGTCGGTGGCTGTAGGTGGGCAGGAGTTGTGGATGTGCCACAGTTTGTCAATTAACAAAACACTTAATGAAACTGTATCCACATCAAACAAGTGTATCGAATTCCCCCCCCGAACAGCGGAGCGGCCGGCGTGAGCCGTTAGTTAATGATGGTAATTAAATCCCTGTCTCTGAAGGTGATATGAAGACAGATGCTCACTCCACACAGCGCTTTAACCTTTGAAACGAGGTCCATTAATTAGATAAACTAATTATGAAATTAATCCTCTGGGCAAAGGTCAGCCTGCTATAGATGAATCTAACGCAGGAGATGAGGTAACAGGACCGATCCGTCAATACCAGCACCCCACACACCGTGCGGGGCTCAGTAAGCGTATATATGTGCGGCTCAACGACAAATGAGGCGTGTAATATATATGTGTATAAACTAGTCTTTGCACATGGAAACATGTAGAAATGTTTTTTTCCTGATAAATAAGAACTACTTTATAAAACGGATAGTTCCGGTCCTAAAATCTGATTGGCTGAGCTGCATTTGAAGCCGTTGTAAAATCCAGAATATACCCACAGCTATGACCTCCTCACAACAACTGAACTCTGTATCACTGCGCCACAGAACAAAAAACCCTGTTGTTAATGGAATAATCTTTGACTCTAATGCTGCTCACATGGAGCACCGAGTGCACTGATGAAGTAAGAACCTGTTTTCTGTTTAAACTGAGGGGCTGACAACTTATGTTCTTAACTAGAACCAGACTGGTCAGCTAGCTAACAGGCTAAAAGATAGCAAACATGCTAAACTACTCCATTATTAATATCACAGACTTGAATTAAAGTACTTACAGTATGATTTACTGTAAAACTGCAGTGTGACAGTCTAAAAATGTCACTTGAATGTCTTCCACACTTCAAATGTCCGTGTTTCAGTCAGAAGTCGTGTCAAACCCAGGCTGAATCCCAAACGGCTCTGTACTCCCTAAATAGTGTTCTAGCTATGAAAGTTGAGGAATTCTAGCCTCTGCAGCCAAACAGTGCATCATTTATGGAGTGTGGATGTGTCTGAATCCCACATGACTATTTCTTAGCTGTATTTTGCTCTGCTGGGCTGCAGGATCCAGTATTTAAATTCCTTCGTAGTGCACTATGTAGGGAGCAGGGAGCCGTTCGAGATTCAGCCCCAGCGTAAGAAGAGGGCACTGCTGGATTGGTGCTAAATAAGACTTGTGGTGGTAATTTGGTGACCAAATTTTATTGGTTATATTGATTTTATCACAGGGAAGGGTGGTTTTATCCTCTCCACTTTGCGTTGCGTCGTGCCTAAAATGGCAGTAACACACAGCCTCTCATGACGTATTGCTTTAATAACAATAAGACAAATTCATGGTTTTACTGGGGTCACAGCATGTGACTCGGTAAACTGATAAAGCCTGACCAATGACTCGAAAATGACCTTTTTTTTTTTTCAATATTTCTGAAAGCGCTACTGACCTTGGTACTGCACCATGAAGATCATGTTTTTTTATGATGTAATACCCTGCCCTTTCTTAAAAGTATGTCAGAATAAAAGTCCTCTGTTTTGCCGCATGACATTTGAAGAAATCTGAATTTTTTTACATTTTTGCCATGACTTTTTCCTTTAAAGCTGTCTTATTTTTCAACATAGCAAAAAAAACAAGGATCATCAATTAATTTATCAAATCTTTTATTTACATTTTTATACAGCCCAAATAGCCTTTTTATTGTTTGCTGAAACTGCATATGTGGTCGCACCACTTGACATATTTAGACTTTGGGATGCATAAATGCCTAAAATGAATTTTATTGTTGATGCACTGATGATGTATTTTCAATAAGGAGGCACTGGAAAACAAAGTAATACATGCCATGTGTTTATTAGACTATTTTATAGGAAAATAATTGACTTAGACACAAAGTGTGTCCTGTAATTGACCCGTATATACGCTGTATCAGAGTTGCTGATAGCAGCTGCTTTTATGGTGTGAAACGCTGAGGCCACTTTATTGACGTTTTGATGTAAATGTCAGCACTGACGCCTTTACACTGATACACATGGACATTTATTTAGCTCAGCGAGACTCAGCGTGCCATACAGACTAATGCGTGCTTTGCAGAATGTATGATGTGATGCACTTCAGCTTTTGTTGCACTGCTTTTTTTTTACATGGATTACCAGCACGTCAGTGAGGAACACTCAGGGCCTGCTAGGCTGTCAGAGGAGGCCTAATGATTTCTGTGAAATAAAAAAGTCACATTTGGTTCATTTGTTTAATAATGGAGTCATTGTGCTTGTTACTCTGCAGGTATTGCAGTAATATTCTTATTTCTGTGTGGCATCTGGGTGGACACAGCCAGGCGGGCTCCCCCGTTGGTTAGGACTTCAGGAGCTGAACTGAAGGCTTAACATGTCAGATTAACCACTAATTATCAGGAACTGACAATCGAATCAACTAATCATGTTTTGATTTACCAGTTTCACAGCAAAAAACCTCAATCTGGGCCATCTGGAAGTTCTCGATACGTCACTGACTGAGAATACGAGCTGCAGTCTAACCAGGACTCCTTACTGTAAGAGTCACTGTGAAACTGATACAAAGTAATTCTCTCTCCTCTCTGTTCTGTTTTTCTTCTCTTTCATCTCTTCTCTTCTCTTCTCTCCTCTGTTTCTCTTCTCTTTTCTTCTCTTCTCTTTTCTTCTCTGTTTCTCTCCTCTGTTTCCCTTCTCTTCTCTTCTCTTCTCTCCTGTTTCTCTCCTCTGTTTCTCTTCTCTTTTCTTCTCTTCTCTTTTCTTCTCTGTTTCTCTGTTTCTCTCCTGTTTCCCTTCTCTTCTCTTCTCTTCTCTTCTCTTCTCTTCTCTTCACTTCTCTGTTTCTCTCCTCTGTTTCTCTTCTCTTTCATCTCTTCTTTTCTCTTCTCTTCTCTTCTCTTCTTTTCTCTTCTCTTCTGTTTCTCTTCTCTGTTTCTCTTCTTTCTTCTTTTCTCTTCTCTTCTGTTTCTCTTCTGTTTCTCTTCTCTTTCATCTCTTCTTTTCTCTTTTTTCTCTCTCTTCTCTTCTGTTTTTTTCCCTTCTTCTCTTCTCTTCTCTTCTCTTCTCTTCTCTTCTCTTCTCTTCTCTCTTTGCTTTCTCTCCTCTGTTCTTGTATCTCTTCTCTTCATCCTTCTATTTTTGTTCTCTTCTTTTTTTCTTTAATAGTAAGACAATGCCATGTGTAACTGGTCATACCTTTGGTTATGATAAGATGCACCACATCTCCCTGTGTGATCATCATCATCATTAGCGACATCATAACCATCTCTTTCTCTCTCTCTCTCTCTCTCTCTCTCTCTCTCTCTCTCTCTCTCTCTCTCTCTCTCTGCTGTGTGTGTAAAGGTCGCTTTACCCTACCTCAGCAGCTCCTACCCAGAGCGACTGTTTTATATTCACGCTACATTCACTTTATTAACATATCAAGGGGCAATTTTCCTCAAATACCCCCTCAAACGCGTCTCCCCTCACATGAAACATTAAAGAGAATATGCAGGGGTTCCTCTGAGCTGCCTGCGAAAAGAAAGAGCACATTTTATTAATAAAACATAAAAATGAAGCAGTTACTTCCCTTAAATATTGATCTGCGTGTACTTAATATTACATAATGGTGGAAAAAAAAACATCTGTAGGATTCGGCGCTGGAGTCAGAGGGACACGGTGATAAATAATCGAAGATCAGAGTGTTCGCCGAGACGGGGCAGGTTTTCACGTGCCTCACTGCTGACGTCAACGGCAGCTTGAAGCAGCTGAGCAAACGCAACACGTCCATTTAAAAGCGCCTTGAAAATTTTATGAGCTGCTTTGCTAATTTATGATGTATTAGTGATTCAGTTTGTGGACAGTATTGATTTTTTTATGGTTTATCATACCTGATTTCCTCCTGTACATTCAATATCTGGGGGAGTAGCTGTAGGTCAGATGTTTTTGACAGATGTTTTATGTGTAATTTATTCATTTGAGACCAGTTTAATCAAATAAACATTCAATATGTTTATGTAATTATATTTAACAGGTGGCAAATAATGCAGCAGGTGTTAATTTAACACTAATGACTGAAAAGAAAACTAAATCTCAATGTTTTGAGTGATTTACAGTCTAAAGCTGTCCAAACATTTTAATAATAATGAATAATTTAGTTGTTTTAAACCTAATCACAATCTGCCAGACCTGTATTGTAATATTCATTAAATTTGGCATGAAACAATAAAAATCTCTTGATCAAAATGGGAAGTTATTTAGGAAAAACTCCTAAAAACAACTACTCCACTCCTTTATTACAGCTTCCATTCTTTTCTTCTGTACACTAAAAATGCATAAGATGGAAATGAAGCTGAACAACGCTGGGCTACTTTTAACCTCAGACAGATTAAGAATTAGATACTGTAGGCAGATCTTCACAGACACTCTCTTTTATCAGATGTACCAAACAAATTTTGCCTTTTTTTTGCATCAAATCATCCAAACGTCTGTATTACAATCCAGTTCGACTCTTTTTTGAGATGATGGTTTATAGAAGATCTTCATTTTTTTTTATCTGTTTTCTGTGTCTGTTTCCATCAACACTGGATGGTTTTATGGGTTCTTCCTTCATGCTTTGTTAAACACTCTGAGAGACAGAGAGGTTTGTCTGTTTAAACGGCATTTTAAGCTGCATTTGGAAACGATTTAATGGTGCCTGCTATATAAAGTTATTCATAAATCTCTCTCCACCAATTCATCTGGCCCAGAGAGAAAAGTATTGATCCATGAAGTTAATATCTACCCCCCGCCTCTCTCTCTCTCTCTTCTCTCTCTCACTCACTCACTCACTCTCTCTCTCTCTCTCTCTCTCTCTCTCTCTCTCTCTCTCTCTCTCTCTCAATCACTCTCTCTCTCTCTCTCTTTCTCTCTCTCTCTCTCTCTCTCAATCACTCTCTCTCTCTCTCTGTGAGTCAGCATATCTCTGAGTGTTTGGTCTTTCTCTTTATGTTCTGTCCAAACTCAGCACTCGGTGTGTTGGTGTCACGTTGCTCCTGAATCGTGTAATGGTAAAGCACAACAGGTGCTGATGATGTCATTTCCTGTAGGAGCTCATGTTTGACTTTCCCGTTCTTAGTCACTCTCTCTCTCTCTCTCCACCCTCAGTGTCTCTCTCCCCCACCACAGATGCTGATAATGGCAAAACAGGGGAGCAACAGTATTGTAAAAGACAGACAATACAGCGGAATCGGTGGCATAGAGGTGACATGGATTTTAACCAGAGATCCTCTCTGTTGAAGCTGTAGCTGTTTCAAAACCGCATGATTTTAAAAATATAAATAATTAAATATAAAAATATATATATATGGCATCAGGGAAACCCTCAGGGCCTTCTAGATCTTCACCCTCACTAAAGAAAAGTATACTTAAAGTTCATTTGATTAAGTACAGTTAAGTAAAGTTTAAGTATATTTCCCAAGTATACTATATACTATATACTATATGTAGTAACATATCAATAGTTTGGTATAGTATAATATCAATGTGCTAGTAGTATACTCGTAAGTGTACTATTTTAATACTATTTGAGACTAAATTGGCCCACTTTTTAGTTTATAAAAGTATACTTTGAAGTATATATATATATATATATATATATATATATATATATATATATATATATATATATATATATATATATAAACTCTTTTAGAAATGTTGAATTGCTTTCTCACCACAAAGACAGCAATGTTTAAATCATGCACATTTCTATTTAGCTATATTCCATCAACTTTGGAATAAAATGCATAGTACTACTGGGGGACCTCCAAAAGAGGCACTATCAAAGGGCTAAAACTTGTTTTTTTTTATTGGTGCAAAATCAACAACAACAACAAACATAAGAAATAATTAAGTGAAGTTACTGAAATCATTCTGTAGTTATAAAATATAATCACTATATATAGTTAATGCACAGTGGTGCGGTGGGTCAAGAAGGGCCCGGGTTCGATTCCCCGGCTGGGCGACCAGGGTCCTTTCTGTATGGAGTTTGCAGGTTCTCCCTGTGTCTGTGTGAGTTTCCTTCCCCAGTCCAAAAACATGCATTCAGACCACTTGGAGATGTTAAATCGCTAAAGTATATGTGTGAGTGTGAATGTATATGTCTGAGTGTCTGCCCTGTGATGGACTGTCCAGGGTGTTTCCTCCCTTCCACCCAATGATCTCTGGGATAGACTCCAGCTCCAACCGTGGCCCAGGAAAATAAGTGGTTTAGAAGATGAATTAATCAAAATATAGTTAATTAATAGATAAATTTGATTGTTTCCGTTTAAAAGTCATGTCAGTGGTTCATAAATGGACATAAATTAATTGAGGCCTTAAATATTGTTTAGCTTTACAGTAAACGGACATAATTGTTAAGTTGAGACAATTTCCCCCATTTTTATGTTTTGTTTATTTATTTCACCAATAACTGTGCTGATCACATTTTACATTCAATTAATATGGAAATTATATATGTTTGAATCCAGTGAATTCAGTGCTTTACTGTGTTCAGTGTGCTGTATTGCAGTAAATCCTCACAGACATGAATATTAACACCAGCCTCACACTCATCCTAAATAATGCTGCTGCTCCTGGACTCCTTCCTCCTTTAAGTTCTCTCTTCCTGCTACATTTCATTCCCCAGTGTGGTGTTGACCCTCTGGCAGGTCAGGGAGAAAACCCAGCCGTTCTGAAGTTGAATTTCCATGTCTCTGAGAGAAGAGAAATATAAAGAGCAAAGAAAAGCATTTGATGGATTCCTGCTGGGTTTCCTGTAGGAGAACTTAGGAGAACGAAAGAAAGCTCTTAGAGAAACACGGCTAAAGAGATGGGATTTGCAAAGTTGGCATGAGGGTATGTGCTGGCATCAGTGGGGACCCTCAGGACCTTCTAGACCTTCAGAAGGCCTGATCATTTCTCTGAAATGACAAAAGTACCTGTCCTTAAGTTTTTAGTTTATTTTTATTAAAAAGAATTGTCACGTTTGCTGTATTTAAACTCCACAAGCACTGTAGTACTGATTTTCACTGGTTCATTTTTGGTCGGAAAAAAGGTTCAAAATCCAAATGGAAAATGATCAGATTTTTTTCCCATTGGTTAGGACTTCAGGAGCTGAAAAGAAGGCCTAACACATCAGATTTACCACTAACATAATTAGGAGCTGATAGTGGCATCAACCAATCAGGAGATTTAGATTTACTATTGGACCAATTTCATGAGAAGAATGTCACTCTAGGCCTTCTGGAATATGAGTCGTAGTCTAGTCAGGTTCAGGCAGGAGAGGGGTGGGGGATAGTTGAGGGGTGGGGGCTGAGTGAGTTGTTTTCTTGTCAGATTATCTGTATCAGAATGATCACATGCTGATTCGGGTCAACTGGCACAGCTGGGGAAACATAAGGTTGAGAGAGAGAGAGTGAGAGAAAATAGAGAGAGGAAATGAGAGGATATGTGAGAGGGAGGGACAGAGAGAGAGATATAGATAAAAAAGAAGGGAGGGAGAGAGAGAGTAAGATAGAGAAAGTGGAAAGGAAGAGAGGAAGAGAATAAGGAGATGTCAGACGGGGTGAGAGAAAGGGACCAAAAGATAAAGTGGAAGAGGAAAGGTAGAGAGAGAGAGAGAAAGATACAGACACGGAGAGAAGAAGAAAATGTGAAAAAGGAAAGGAGAGAGAGCGGAAGAGGAGAGAGCGAGAGAGAGATCGCGAGAGAGAGAGCGGGAGAGAGAGAGAGTCATGCAGCGTCTGAGAGCCTGGTATCTCTGGCTGCTCCTCTATAGAGCTGAGTGTGTGTTCACAGTTCAGACTGTTCGTTTTGTGTCTATCTGTAATTCCATAAATATCCCAAATTTGCGTTTCATTTAGAAAACATCTCCATCCACCATTAAGTGTGTGTGTGGGTTTGACATCTGCACGTAAATGCTTTTTGGCGGGGAGGCGAGACTAAAATAGCTGGTGAGCTGTTTGGTGGAGCCTGTAATGAGGGGAAGGAGTCTGTCTTTCTCTGGAGAAAAGGTTTCTGCCAGCTAAGATACTGAAGCTCAACCAACGCTGCTGAATACGCGCTGTGGAAATAGTAAATAGCTATATGTTAACCGGACCGAGAGGAGGGACCACGCCAGCGTCAGCTGATATTTTGGAAAAATGATCTGTAGTGGGAGTGGAGAGTGGGTTTATGGAACAGAAGACTTTGTTTTTGATACTCATTTGTTTTCATGTGATTTCCGTTGTACCTGGACCTTTCCTAGAAATACGAAACAAATCATGTGGCAGAGCAAGAATGAGGTTAAACAAGAACACCAGCTTTCAAAGAGAATGCGTGGTATGAGTGTTTTTGTATATTTTGTATATTTTGAGGACAAAAATGCTCCCTTATGTATATATATATATATATATATATACACATGCCATGTAGTTACTTCTGGCATATTGATGACAAAAATGCTCGTGGCTTCAAGATTTTTTGTAAGCTTCATGTCTTGCTTTTAAAAATTGAAAAAAAGAAAATTTTACAGACATAAATATATACATATATAATTTTTTTTTTACCTTGTTTTATATAGACTCTGTTACCTTGTTATTACATATAGCTACCTCCATTACCTCCTATATGTTTCTCTATTTTTTTCTGTTTTCATTTTTCTACAGCATTTGAGCTCAGCAGCTGCCCTTTACATTGTGTGGACAATTCATTATAGATGGACTGACAGAAATGCACCAAAATTTGCTTAGAGTTAAATCAGTTTATATTAACTCATCAAAAGTAAAGAATGTTGTTGTCCTGTAGGCAGATTTCAGAGGTACTTTTTTTTCTTTGAAGAGCGACTATAGCCCATGTGTCGAACACAAGTCAGGCCCGTGACACAGTCCTATTTGGCCTGTGAAATGATTTTAATTTTCCATTATTATTAGCCCGTTTCACCCTGAGATGCACTACAGTCCCCAGCATGCACTGCAACGCGGTGTGCGTTCTGACCCCGAACAACAATTGCTGGACCAGCAGTTACCCAAAAAGAAAAGATGCCTGGTGTCTAGTTTAAAAATAACTACCTAAAACAATTTAATTTTATTTATTTTTTTTTATTTTTGAATAAGTATTTAATGACTATTTTGCTTTTGCAGTGGCTCTGCTATGCTGCTTATGAGGGAGTCCAGCAGTTCTGCTATGTTATGTATGAGGGGGTCCAGTGACTCTGCTATGTTATGTATGAGGGGGTCCAGCAGCTCTGCTATGCTGCATATGAGGGAGTCCAGTGGCTCTGCTCTGTTATGTATGAGGGAGTCCAGTGGCTCTGCTATGTTGTGTATGAGGGAGTCCAGTGGCTCTGCTATGTTATGTATGAGGGAGTCCAGTGGCTCTGCTATGTTATGTATGAGGGAGTCCAGTGGCTCTGCTATGTTATGTATGAGGGAGTCCAGCAGCTCTGCTATGTTATGTATGAGGGGGTCCAGCGGCTCTGCTATGCTGCATATGAGGGAGTCCAGTGGCTCTGCTATGTTATGTATGAGGGAGTCCAGTGGCTCTGCTATGTTATGTATGAGGGAGTCCAGTGGCTCTGCTATGTTATGTATGAGGGAGTCCAGTGGCTCTGCTATGTTATGTATGAGGGAGTCCAGTGGCTCTGCTATGCTATGTATGAGGGAGTCCAGCAGCTCTGCTATGTTATGTATGAGGGGGTCCAGCGGCTCTGCTATGCTGCATATGAGGGAGTCCAGTGGCTCTGCTATGCTATATATGAGGGGGTCCAGTTGCTCTCCTATGCTATGTTTAGCATAGCAGAGCCACTGGACCCCCTCATGCACTCAGGCCTGTACTGTCCCCTTGGTGTTCACCACACATGCACTTGCCCACTTGTGGAGCTCGAGTGATGTTTGTGATCCAGAACTAATTATCCATTATCAGTACCTGACTTCACTAATACTTTTGTGCCTAAATGCAATTAAGTCCTCACAGCAATGTTCCAACATCTAGTGTAAAGCCTTCCCAGAAGAGTAGAGGCTGTTACTGCAGCAAAGTAGGAACAAACTCCCTATTAATACCCTTCATTTCAGAGGAAACGCTAGAAGAGGAGGAGGAGTCTACAGACTTCTGGGTATAGAGTGCATGTGTGACCGCTGACCAGGTACAACAGCAACTCTGTGTGTGTACATATGTGCTAAAGCTGCAGTTTGGGGTCGAACAGAGAAAAGCAAGAGCTTGTTAAGTCATCAGTTCTGTGTGAAATGGGCAGCAGGTCCTGGAGGAGACGAGCAGGGATCAGTGCAGTGGAGCGAGAGGGAGAGAGAGAGAGAGAGAGAGAGAGAGAGAGAGAGTGCACATTAAATAGACATCATCTCTCAGTGGAACTGTGTGTGTGTGTGTGTGTGTGTGTGTAGGGGTCACGGGGACCTCTCGCAGTGTCAGAGTGTTTTTCCATCATCAGTGACACAGAGCAAGCCAAGCAGAAATACCTGCAGCCTGAAAACCCATCACAGTCACACACGGAGGCAAACCCACCCAGCTCAGTGCGCACCTGCGGCCTGTACGAGTGGATCATGACGGCGTCTGCAGCTGCAGCTCTGCGTAATTTCGGTTATCGCATTATTGTCCATATCTAAATGTCCATTCTGGCTCTACAGCTCTGGAATTCTCAATCAGTTCAGTCCAGAGTTCTCCAGTTCAGTGTAGGATACTCAGTTCATTCAAGGATATGCAGTCAATTCAATGAGTGTGTTTACATGCACTTAATAATCCAATAACCTCAGAAAATCAGATTTTGTAAATAATCTGATCAATGCGTTTGGGTAATCCGATAATGGGGAAACTCCAGCTCTACATGAGTCAGTCTATAACCTGATTTCTGCTTTGCGACCAGCCAGTAAACTCACGGAAGAAGACGTGACGTAAACGTAATGTAAAACTCGATTTTCATACGTGACTTTTTTAAAATATCATGTCATTTTTTTTTTAAATATGAAAATATATCATCTAGAAGATAAAGAATATTTAAGTGCTTCATTTCGTCAAGCATGCAGTCGGTTTCAGCGTCTCTCCAAAAGTGTTTTTTTGCCATCTCATGGGTGCCGTGTTAAACGCAGTCTGTTTTTGCTCATTCGCAGACCGAGAAATCTGAAAGAAATCAGAGCAAGAGTTTACATGCACTGAGAAAACTGATTACTGAGCTAAAATCCAGCTCTCTTTATCAGATTTATTAATCAGATTTCTTATTTGGATCTAAGAAATTGGAATGTGCCGTTTACATGACTGATTGTGTTTGTGGATGTATGTGTCTGTCTGTCTGCCCTGCGATGGACTGGTGACCTGTCCAGGGTGTATCCGCCCAATGACAGCTGGGTAAGGCTCCAGATCCCCCCATGACCCAGAAGGATAAGCGGTTTAGATGGTGTGTGCGTGTGTGTGTGTGTGTGTGTGCGTTTACATGACCATTTGAGCAATCAGTTAACTACAGAAATCCGATTATGTTTAAATTATAGGGTGCATGTAAATGCAGAATTCTAAATCAGTTTATTCTAAAATATGCAAACCAGTTAATTCTAGAGCACTCTATTAGTTAATTTAAGAATTTTTAATCAGTAATTCTCAATCTCAATCTATTCTAGAATATGCAATCAATTAATCCTAGAATACTCAATCCGTTCATTCAAGAATTCCTATTCTCATTCTAGAAAACACAAACAGTTAATTCTAGAATATGTGATCAATTAATTCAAGAATACTCAATCAGTTCATTGTGGAGTTTTCAGTTTGTTGTAGAATTCTAAATCAGTTTATTCTTAATATGCAATCAATTAAATCTAGAACATTCGATCAATTCGTTCAGTAATTCTTATGCTGCGTTCACATTGAAAAAAAGTCATTCCGCAGCTCATAGCGGTACATGGCCAGTGGAGGCATGAGCCACACAAATGTTGCCATGGTGACAGCGATGCCTGCGAAAATGAGTGATCATTAGAAGAGAGCTTTGTTAGTGTAGACTGTTTATTTAAGGTGGACAAGTGATGTTTACATCAAGGATCCATTGAGAACAATGGAATATTTGTTTTGCCGTCATCCATGTAAACACAGCATTAATCAGTTCATTATGGAATTCACAATCAATTCACTCCAGGATACTCGATCGGTTTATTCTAGAACAGTCAATCAGATCATTCTCGAATAGTCAGTCAGTTCATTCTAGAATGGTCAGTCAGTTCATTCTAGAATGGTCAGTCAGTTTATTCTAGAATACTCAATCAGTTTATTATAGAAAAGTCAATCAGTTCATTCTAGAATAGTCAGTCGGTTCATTCTAGAATTGTCAGTCAGTTCATTCCAGAACACTCAATCAGTTCATTCTAGAATAGTCAGTTGGTTCATTTTTGGAATAGTCAGTCAGTTCATTCTAGAATAGTCAGTCGGTTCATTTTTGGAATAGTCAATCGGTTCATTCTAGAATAGTCAATCAGTTCATTCTAGAATCTATTGCTGATTCATTCAGAAAGTCAGAATAAGACTGATTTAACATTCAGCATCTTACAGATATTTTGTTAGGTACTGACTTTTGATGCATGTGTGTAGAATTCTCAATAAAATCATTGTAGATCGTCAATCAGTTCATTCTAGAATACTCAAGCAGTTCATTCTAGAATGGTCAATCAGTTCATTATAGAATACTCAATCAGTTTATTCTAGAATCGTCTATCAGTTCATTATAGAATCTCTAGCTGATTCATTCAGGTGGATTAGAAAGTCAGAATAAGACTGATCTCACTTTAACCGTCTTATAGATATTTGGTTTTGTTCCTGACTTTTGACGTCTGTAAAATTCTCAATGAAATCATTCTAGATTACTCAGTCAGGTCATTCAAACAAACCTCTGTGTTCTCTGAGATCTAAAACTGTTCTGAGAATTGCTGTGTTTGGTTGATTGGGTCTTCAAGGAGTTACAGGTTGGACAGTTAATAATGCTGAAAGATGATCAGTGTGTTTGAGCACCTCGGTCATCTGCTGCAGCAGATACGCAGAATTTTACTTCATCAGCATACGCAACAGAGTCGTCTGTGTGTGTGTGTGTGTGTGTGTGTGTGTGTGTGTGTGTGAGGGAGAGAGAGAGAGAGAGCGAGTGAGAGAAAGAGAGAGACGACTGAAGTGACTTTAATGTGAAACCAGTCATTGATATGTATGAGTTTTCGACTTATGAATGTAATCTCTCCAGGCAGATTGACTTTAACAGAGCTTATGGCTATACATGCAGAAAAAATGGACTGCCTTCTAAAGCCTGTGTGTGTGTGTGTGTGTGTGTGTGTGTAAAATGGTGATGGTGCTTCACTGGTTCTTTAGTGAAAAAAATGGTTCTATATAGAAGCATAAACACTCAAAGAACACTTTGCATGATTAAAGGGTTCTTCGCATCATGAAAATGTTCTTCAGATTGATGGAAATTGTACATTAATGTGTTAAGATGGTTCTATATAGAATCTTTTTGAAAAGAACCATCTACAGTACATTTTCCATCAATCATGCAAAGAACAATTTAATCATGCAAAGCATTCTTTGAGCGTTCATGGTTCTGTATAGAACCATTTTCTTTACTAAAGAACCCTTGAAGCACCATCTTTTTTGAGAATGTAGGTTAAAGCTAAGCTAGGGGGAAGTAATATGAACGTTTTTTTTTATTTTTATGATGCTTGTGCCATAAATTAACATATATTTTACCTTGTAGCAATTTTACAGTGACTCTTTCAGCGGGAGCTGCTGCTGTTTTCTATTTCAAACAACTGACTGAAACCCATTTAGACTACTACTTGTACTCACAGTCAGTGACATATCTAGAACTTCTAGAAGAACTGAAAGTGGTTTTTCATCACCCATCATAAATCAAAACATTCCTAATTATGTTAGTGATTAATCAGAAAAATTAGGCCTTCTGTTCAGCTCCTGAGGTCCTAACCAATGGGAGAGCTCGCTTGGCAGTATCTACCTAGAAACCACCGAGAGAAAATTCTCGATTGGACAGTTTTCTGTTGGGTGTTTTAAATGTTTATTTCCCACCAAATCTTATCAATGAAATAAGAGTATTACTACAATACTAGAGTTTTAAAACCGCATGAATGATGATTCTATTAAATGAAAATGAAGAAAAAAATGACAGCCATTTCTTTATTTCACAGAAATCATTAGACCTTCTCTGAAGGTTTAGAAGGCCTTAAGGGTTCTCCGCTGTTTTTACACCCAGACACACTAATGCACACTAGTGGGAGAGATCTGCTCACCACCTTCTTGTTTACATCACACCGTTCTGCCACGTCACTTTCAGCCCAGGATGCTGCTCTGCCTAGCAACAGATTACACGATCCCTGGCAACCGCCATCCTCTAAAGCTGGACTTTGCCCCCAGTTTGACCTGAGTTTCAACCTTCCTGCTGCATTCAATAGATCTAAACCCAACCCCACTTAAGTTCTTGAACTTTCTGGCTGCGTTTGAAGTGTATTTACTCACTCATGAGGTCCTGTTTCTCAGTTACTATGTATAACAGTACGTGGGGAAGCAGAGTGTGAAACAATAGGAGGCCATTCAGTTTCATTATTCTGTCCTTGTAACTTAGCAACGAGCAAAGCTGTTGCATAAATGTGTCCCTGGTAGGATCACGGTGGCCGTGCTGGTGTAATCCCAGCTCATCAGTGTAGATTTATTTTTGTGTCAAATTGTTTAACTATTATTACTCTATTAAATTAAGTGTTACTGATATAGTACTTTGTCCAAGGCATTGTCCAGAGAAATGTGAGTGCAGGCCACTAATGATTGTAACCGAGGGAGACATAGTCAGGAAAAACTCCCTCAGAGCATGAGGGAGAAACACTGAGAGGAACCAAGACCCAAAGGAGAAACTCCCTCAGAGCATGAGGGAGAAACACTGAGAGGAACCAAGGCTCAAAAGGAGAAACTCTGTAAGAACATGAGGAAGAACCACTGAGAGGAACCAAGACTCAAAAAGAGAAACTCTCTGAGAACCTAAGGAAGAAACACTGAGAGGAACCGAGACTCAAAAAGAGAAACTCTCTGAGAACCTAAGGAAGAAACACTGAGAGGAACTGAGACTCAAAAGGAGAAACTCCCTCAGAGCATGAGGGAGAACATGAGAAAAAGCATGAGAAAGAAATAATGAGAGGAACCAAGACTCAATGGAAAAAAAACTCCCTAAGAACATGAGGAAGAACCACTGAGAGGAACCGAGACTCAAAAGGAGAACCTCTCTGAGAACCTAAGGAAGAAACACTGAAAGGAACCGAGACTCAAAAGGAGAAACTCTCTAAGAGCATTAGGGATAAACTCTGTGAGAGGAACCCGTCCTCCACTGGGCCACACTCAATGTTCTTGCATCTTACTATTGCAATTAAATGAAAATTAAAAAATATGTTTTTCACACAAGTCCAGCTTTATATACTGTCAGGTTTTGGTCGGCTTCGCATTCAATTCCTTCCACTCCTACAGGTCCACATTGACTCCTCATACTACAACCAGTGTGCAAAATACCACCCACCCAGGGCCGGGTGGCGTCCCCCAGCGCTGATGTTAGTGTCAACAGCAGAAGAACCTTTTGATGATATTTCATTTTTCTGTTTGACATTTAAAAGGTGGAAATCCAAAACGTCCTGGGAGAGACCTGTTCTCTGTTTTGTTTTGGAACAGAAATGTAACCCAAAACTTCCAGTTCCAGTTGCTAGCTACAATTGGAGGATCTATATTCAGGGGGAGGGTTTAGACCAGGTTTAGACCAGCGCTGCAGCTCTAGTTAATTAAGAACACTGTAGAAGCTCACCAATTGAAAGGAGAACTCCATCGACTTTTCAAAAATTCTGCATAATTAAATGGTTAAGATGTAAACAGAGTCATTTAGAGTAGTTAGGTGCAAAATTCTTAATTCTAGAGAAACTTAGTAAGTCAGAATTGTTCACAGTGGTGGTGATAGGAACCAGACATCCACCTCTAAAAGCTCTCATAGAAAGTTATTACATGAAATGGTTATGAATACTCAGCCTGATGTCTGAGACACTGTTTTACAGTAGTTTTGAGAAGCATTCGTAACACTACCCAAACAATCATAACACTACCAAAACTTTGCCAAAGGTTTCAGTAGTGACTGTTTCACTAGTGACAATTTTAGCTCACTTTGAGGCACAACTCAAAACCGCTTTGAACAGTTGCTTATCATAACAGATCTATTAAAACACAAAACATTTACTTGCAGAAAATGTGTGTTTCATTGGTGACAATTCTTAATGTTTCACAGTGATTTTCAGACTTTGAGACACGTTTACTTCAAAACAGTGGGATCTAACTGCTCACCATGTGGCCATGAGGGACAGGGATGCAGCCTCACTTCCTGCTCTAAAATGCAGGGACTTGGCTAAAATAAGGCTCTGCAAACTCTGTGTTTCGGTAGTGACATGAAAATATGGGACATTTTTTAAATAAAGTTTTTCTTCACTCTAATTTCACTTTAAAAAGAATTAAAAAGATCTTTTAAAATATTGAAAAAATACAAAAAAATGTAATGTAAGTAAATTTAGGGGTTAGGATTTGGGACAGACATCTCCCAATAGGAAGTACCGTATAAATGATGAATTTGTATATATTTAGCTTATTACTATCTCTATTAATTCCTTGGGTTTAAACTGATCACAACATAATCCATCTAAATAATTAAGCTCTGAATAATTTTTTGAATAATTGTTTTATTTTTTTTATATAGTATTACTGAGGGACTGCAGTCTAAACTAATTTGGTCATCCATATGCTCTTGTTGCTGTAGCCATGGCATTCCTGTCTGGATGGGTAATCTAACCTTCAATCTCCTTGTGGACTAAGAAAGCATTGGATTTAGGTCCTCTATTAATCTATAGCCGCATCCCAATTCAGGGGCTGCGTCCTTCGGAGGCTGCATTTGAAGGCCGATTGCGTCACAGCGGCGCGAGTAGGCTGTCCCGTTTCAAAGGCTCCTTCATATGTGGCAGAGAAATCTGCCCTTCTTTTCCATATCCCGAGATTCATTGCAGTAAGGGTGGGAACAGCGGTGCTATGATGCAAACGGAAAATCCGCCGTAGGGCAAACCGTCTCATTTCGGTTCAGCCTTCATCGGTGTACGCAGCCTTCGAAGGACACGGTCTACGAAGGCGTGTCCTTCGAAGGCTGCGCAGACCCGTGGATCCAGCCCCTGAATTGGGACACACTGTATTAATGGGCTTAATGCACAGGGAAGCTGCTTTGAAGAAGAAAGAAAACTGGGCTTTTTACCTCAGGAGAGGTGTGAATTGGTTCTCACCCCTCCCTCATTGCTCATTAGCAGCTCAACACAGAGTCACAACATTTCACACACAGAAAGACAACAGTCCTATTTAATCTGTTAACATAGTTATGGGGATATTTTTAATCTGATTCAAGCAGATTGTCAAACAGATGGCCTGCAGTTATGGGTGCAGTATAAACTGATCATTTATAAAAAGGGTAAACACTGATTTAATCATGGTATTGTGATATATTTGGTGAAAAGTAGTATCAGTGGTGGAACGGCCAATAGAGGACCTGCAGAAGGAGGTTAAAAATATAAATTATCAAATAATAAAACATATTTTGGATGATTGGACCTCTTGTGCACCTTTTGTGTATTTATACTGTAAATCCCAAAACTCCAAAAATATCACAGTCAACGTTTTTTCCCATACATAGTTCTGAGGCATCAGTTCATATTGCACTCATAACATTTTCAGTTGTGTCAATTATCTTGTAAAAGTCTGCAAATGATCCAGCTCTGATGTATCTTGAGAGCGATATGTCTTGTTAAACTAAGTGTGCTGTACAACTGAACGTGTTAAAAGGCTTTCAAGCTACATTTTACAGTCATTTAGCTTCTGATCACATCATATAGGCTGAAAATTGAGTTGAGTTGTAAATGGACCAGTAATAAGCTGACGCTTCTAAATTGATTTGATTGTACAAACTGGAACATGAAGACTGTTCCAGACACTTCTGCCAATATCCTGTTCATGTGAGATTTTCATGGTCAGGGCAGTGTTGTAAGTGCACAGCTTCCTGCTTCAAATCCAGCCTCGCTTTGCTGTAGAACACAAAAAGCAAAGGGCAAGTGATAATTACCTCAAATAAGTCAGAATGACTTCTCTCAGCCGTGCAGCGCCGGCTGATGGGCAGTGGATAAAGTACCAGCTCATCTTTTCAGGGCTGTTTAGCAGGTCCATTGTGGCATAATTCAATGAGGACACTCGGACAACTTTCTGCTCTATTCAAAACATTTCATGCTCATTATTCCTCCTTTCACTTTTATCTAATTCAATTTGGCTTTCATTAATTTCAGTCTGATTACAGTGAAGAGAGCCTGGGGCTTTTGAGTCACAGAGGACAGAGAGAGAGAGAGAGAGAGAGAGAGAGAGATACAGACAGACAGGCAGTCAGACAGACACAGAGGAGAGAGAGAGAGAGAGAGAGAGAGAGAGACAGACAGACAGTCAGACAGACACACACACAGAGAGAGAGAGAGAGACAGAGAGAGAGAGGGAAAAAGAGAAAGCAAGAAAGAAAAATAAAGAAGGAAGCAAAGAAAGAAAGTAAGTAAGAAAGAGAAATAGAAAAACAGGCAGAAAAGAGAAAAGATGCAGAGTGAGTAAGGGAAAGAAAGAATGAAAGAAAGAAAGAAAGAAAGAAGAAAGAAAGAAGGAAAGAAAAAGAAATGGAGCAGAAAAGAAATGATGCTGAGTGAGGGAAAGTGAAAGAAAGAAAGAAAGAAAGAAAAAGAAAAGATGCTGAGTGAGTGAAAGAAAGAAAGAAAGAAATTGGGCAGAAAAGAGAAAAGGTGCTTAGTGAGGGAAAGAAAGAAAGAAAGAAAGAAAGAAAGAAAGAAAGAAAGAAAGAAAGAAAGAAAGAAAGAAAAAGAAATGGAGCAGAAAAGAAAAGATGCTGAGTGAGGGAAAGAAAGAAAGAAAGAAAGAAAGAAAGAAAGAAAGAAAGAAAGAAAGAAAGAAAGAAAGAAAGAAAAGATGCTGAGTGAGGGAAAGAAAGGAAGAAAGATAGAAAGAGAAAAAGAATGAGACAAAGAAAGAAAAAGTGTAAGAAAGAGAGTAATAATGAATGAAAGGAGTGAGTAAAACAAGGGAGAGAACTAGTAAGAGAGAAAGAAATTGGGCAGAAAAGAGAAAAGATGCAGGGTGAGTGAGGGAGAGAAAGAAAGAAAGAAAGAAAGAAAGAAAGAAAGAACAAAGATAAACAGAGAAAATAAGAGAAAGAAGAAACTAGGAGAAAGAGAGAGAGTGATGGAGAAAGAAAGAGATAAATAAAGAGAGAAAGGGAGTAAAAAGGGAGAAATAGAAAAGTCAAGCGTAAATGAAAGAGAGAGAGAGAGCAAGAGAGAGAGAGAGAGAGATACTGAGCTGCTCTGGGCTCCTTGTGTCTGGTATGATCATTAGCCTGTAGCTGCTGTTGTGTCAGAGTATGCAGAGTGAGTGCAGAATACAGTACGACAGGTCAGAATGGTATAAACTGTACTGTGGATGTATCACAGCTCGGTCCACTGTCCACTCAGTCTCACTGCAACTGCTATGAGGAGCTCTTTGAATACTTTTACACATGGTTTGTAAGCATGAGTGATGAGCGAGTACCAGTGGACAAATTATCCCCAGGCCTGTATGCAGAGCTTTTAGACCATCCGCCCCTTAATCCGACACAACAATCACAAGACAGCAAGACCCGCTGTAATAGCTCAAAATCCCCATAGAGCCAGAGGCTTTATTGTATAATGCAGTGGTCACCAACCCTGCTCCTGGACGTCTGCTTTCTCGCAGGCTTTATCCCCAACACTGTTCACCCTCAACCTCACCTGATCTATCTAATCATTGCCATCAGAAATCCTTGATTAGCTGAATGAGGTGTGTTAGTGAGACGTGAAGAGTTGGTGACCACTGATATAATCTGTTTGACTGGATGTCTTTGTATTATTTATCATCAGAGGCTTCAGTTTCTAGTATTAAGTAGCCTAAATACTAATGGAGAACTCTTACACCGGTACAGGCTGTTAACACAACAACAGCAGACAATATAAAATACCTCGAAAAGAGATGGTGCAAACTTGACTGAAACAAGAATGACTGAAAATAATAACGAAATGCCTTTAAAAAAAGTCGGTAGGCCAACATGGACCTATTGCTGACAGCTGTGCAATCATCACTCCTATTCCAACACCTCTGCTGCTATGGAGATGCAAAACAATAGCAATCAACCAGAAAGCTGGATTCACATGAATACAACCAACACTGCGACACTATTCACTATGAAGAATGCGTCTATCCACCACAGGTACGTCTGCCCAGTGAAGACAACATAATAGGGATAAAATTGAGCTTAGATGTGCAAAGGTGAGAAACAACAACACAGCAAACTTAAAAACCCAAGCCTAATCATTGTAGACAGAAGCATACTGTCACAGTGGCTGTGAAAAATGTCTGTGGGCCATTTATATCTTACCTTTGATGGCTCGATGCACTGAAGTTAGATGTTTGCTTTGACAGTTTTACGAAGGCTGTGCCAACTTTTGTAGTAAAACAACATTGCAAGTACCAAATTCACAGCAAACTGAGGATGAAATAACATCTTTTAAATTTGTTTTTGACTTTGGAGGGATAGACATACTCGGGTTGATATCTCACTTTTAAAAAGCTCCATCTTTTAACCGCAACCAGAGCTTCAAATTCAACCACAGGCACGCTAATAATGGACCGAAGGCTTGTGGCAATGGCAGATAGCAGGGCCGGCTAAGCGGTAATTGGAGGGCTGAGAAAAAGAAGGCGGGGCTTAGTGGAGAGCGTAATGATTTGTTTGGCCATAATACAATGACAGCACTCACAGAAATCAAATTTCATTATCTTAAAAGAATTTTGCTGAAATGTTGAGTCTGGATAGATTCAGGCCTACCTGGTTTGTGGTTGTAGTGAGTTATTAGGTAGTAGCCTGCTGTGATTGGCTTAGCATGTTGTTTATTTATTCATTGCTCTGCTTTGTGTTGTGGTGCTGTCAAATGGTTTAATGGCTGATAGGGAACTGGACTGTGAAAAGTCCAGGAACCACTGGTCCGTGCTCTGTATATTCATTAGGAAACCACAAGGATTTGGATATATTTGCTTAACTTGGAAGTCCATCAATGTTTCACAATTTCCGCTTAATTTAACTGATATTATGTAAACAGAGTGATTCAGAGTGGTTTGGTGTGAAACGCTCTGTTCTAGAGAAACTTGCTGAGTCAGAATTGTTCACAGTGGTGGTGATAGGAACCAGGCGTCCACCTCTAAAAGCTCCCTCACAGAAAGTTATTAAATGAAATGGTTATGAATTCACTGCCTGATGTCTGAGTCTATTTATAGTTTTTGCATAGTTTTGAGATAAATTTTTGGCCTAAAATGTGTTTTGTCAGACCCATTTAACCAGGAGATGTACATGCAGGACGTTAATAGTTACAAATAGGACCCAAAGGAAGGTTTTACTACTCTTTTACCATTATCAGCATTGCATAAAAAAATGGTCATTTTGGATAGTAAATAAAATGGCTATAATTTTGTTGTAGACATCGTGACCCCTGGTTCCTATCATCCGCACTGTAAAGCAATCTTAATCCATTCCACATCAAACCAGTCTGAGCTGATCTAATGATTGTAATCATATTTTTCATTTGACATGAAAATAGCCGGTTAAACCTGTATGTAGGACAGTCATTCATGTGGAAAGCACTTATTTGGTATTCTAAAGGAAGCACAGTCAGCTAATAATGAATGAGCTGTTCTGAACGGCCCTAATGAGTGACCTTTACACTATTGACATCTGACATCAGCAACCCCCATCACCACCATGTAACAGAGCCTTCCATTAACCCCGCTGGCTCTGTAGCCAGAAATAGCTCAGAGAGTCTGCATTTGCACTTAGGCATTAATGCATTTTCGCTTTGGGTGCTGGTTACTTAAAAATATATGTAGGGTCCAGTCAACCCTTAAGAACAGGAGATGTTTCTGAGGAGCTCAGATGTAAGAAACGCATATTTTATACACAATTATTTTTAATACAGTAAAATTACTTGGATTATTTGTGAAGCAGAAAACATATATATTGGGACACCTACACAGGAGCTTTTATAACATCCCATTGTAAATACATAGGCATTAACATAGAGTTGCCCCCCCCTTTGCAGCTGTCATGCTGGAAAAGAAAAGGGCCAAACTGTTCCCACAAAGTTAGAAGCATACAGTTGTCCAAAATGTCTTGGTCTGCTAAAGCATTAAGATTTCCCTTCACTGGAACTAAGGGTTCTAGACCAACCCCTGGAAAACAACCCCATATCATCATCCCTCCTCCACCAAACTTTACAGTTGACACAATGCAGTCAGGCAGGTAACGACTCGTCCATCAGACTGACAGATAGAGAAGTGTGATTCGTCAATTCACAGAATACGTTTGCACTGCTCCAGAGTCCAGTGGCGGCGGCTTTACACCACTCCATCCGACGCTTGGCATTGTGCATTTTGACCTTAGGCTTGTGTGCAGCTGCTCGGCCATGGAAACCCATTTCGTGAAGCTACTAATGTGCAGTTCTTTTGCTGATGTTGCTTCCAGAGGCAGTGTGGAACTCTTTAGTGAGTGACTCAGCAGAGAATAGACACTGCGCTTCAGCACTCAGCGAGTTTGTTTGGTCTGCCGCTTCGTGGCTAAGCTGTGTTGCTCCTGCACACTTCCATTTCACAGTTATAGCACTTACAGTTGTCTGGGGCAGATCTAGCAGGACAGAAATTTCACAGACTGACTTGTGGCAGTGGTGGCATCCTCTGACAGCGACATGTTTAAAGTCACTGAGCTCTTCAGTTCGACCCTCTACTGCCAGTGTTTGTCTATGGAGACTGTAAGGCTCTGTGCTTAATTTTATACACCTATTAGCAGTGGGTGTGGCTGAAACACCTGAACTCAATGATTAGGAAGGGTGTCTCAATATGTCTCTGAGAGAGAGTGAAGAGAGAGGGAGAGAGCTATAAAATGGTGCATCGCAACACCTTTTAAAAACCAGTTAGAATTCAAATATTCTCAGCCACTGTAAATCCATAATCTAAGCTTTCAGAAGGTCAAAAATGTGTTTTGCACTTGAAATGACTGAACATTGTGTGCTAGTTCCTGCTACAATTGAGCAGAAATGAATGAACTTCCTGTGCTGTCATTGACTTTGAGTTTTAAACCTGTCAAACTGCACTGCATTGAATGGTTTAAGCGCTCTGGAACACTCAATCCACCCCAACTGTTCAGCCGGAGTGCGGGAATGTGTCTCTGAGCCGGGTGAGAACACCCAACTTTCCGTCTCTGCATGAATATTCTGACAGCAATCGGAATTTACTAACGGCCAGAGAAAACCCTGTGAACTCAGAGAACATCTTCACGGATGCCTCGCATGGCATATTTCAGAGAGAATCAGCACAGAATTCGCAAATTTATTAGCCGTAAAGTGTAGAATGCACTCAAGAATGAATGAATTCCTGAAGAATGGTTGAGAATGACTGAGAACTGAGACTCAGACGTTTCAGTACTCAAAACTTTACCAATCAGACAAACAGGAACATTTGGATAACCCCTAATAATTCCTCTACTGGTATTCAAACTATTAACAAAGTATGCGGTTGATTCTTAACAGCAGTAGAGTTTCTGTAAGAATTAGCACCAAGATTAGGTTTAGGATCAGGGTGAAGGTTAGGTTTAGATTTTGAGGTTGAGGTTAGAAACATTAAGGTGAATTTAATAGACATTTAGTTAAATGGCAGTTAAAAGCAAGGCCTACTGAGCATCTACAGGGCATCTACAGTGGGCTATTTAAATAAAGTGTTACAGAAAATTCTTTTAATACTCAAATAATATATGACCAAATTGGCTATAAGAATCTTTGATTTGACAAGACAAGTTGGACACAACAACAACGAATATGCCACCATGCTAACATTAGCTCGTTTACACAGCAAAACTATGTCTGATCCTAATATTGTTATGCTTCACACATACACAATAAATATCATTTGAATTAGTGGTACATTTTTACCCTCTGTATTCTGAGAGAAGCTGTGATGTGCACTTGTTTCTAATTAGTTTGAATGGAATTTTTATCTTATATCCTCTAATTATAACAGCCCTCACTAAAGAATGCATTTGTGAGCAGAGCAGGAATGTGTTTAGTCTGAAAATTGTGGAGGGAGCTACTTCAGAACTCTAGAATGAGTGATTGAGGGTTTTAAAATAAACTGATTGAGAATTCTACAATAACTGAATTCTAGAATGACAGTATTGAGTATTTTTGCATGACCTAATTGAGAATTGTAGAATCAAATGATTGACAATTCTAACTGTTTTGAGAATTCTGGCATTCATGAGTTGAGAATTCCAGAATTACATGATTGAGAACTCTAGAATGAAACTGACTGAGAATTCCAGAATGACTTGGCTGAGAATTCCAAAATGACCTGAATGAGAATTCTACAATAACCTAATTGGGAATTCTAAAAATAACTGATTGAGAATTCTACAGTGAACTGATTAGGAATTCTGAATATAAATGATCAATAATTTTAGAATGAACTAATTGAGAATTCCAGAATGACCTTTTTGAGGATTCCAGAATGACCTTTTTGAGAATTCCAGAATGCTATGACTGGGAATTCTAAAATAACTGACTGAAAATTCTAGAATGAAATGATTGGCAGTTCTAAAATAAGTGATTAAGAATTCTAAAATAAAATGATTGAGAATTCCAGAATTAACTGATTGAGAATTCTAGAATGACAGTATTGAGTATTTTGGCATGAACTGGTTGAGAATTCTAGAATGATCTGATTAATTATTCTAGTGTGACATAATTGAGAATTCTAGAATGAAATGATTGAGAATTCTAACTGTTTTGAGAATTCTGGAATTAATGAATTGAGAATTCCAGAATTACATAATTGAAAACTCTAGAATGAACTGATTGAGAATTCTAGAAAGAGCTGGTTGTAAGTTCCAGAATGACCTGATGAATAATTCTACAATGATTTCTAAAAATAAATGATTAAGAACTCTAGAATGAACTGATTGAGAATTCCAGAATTTACTAATTGGGAATTCCAGAATTAATTTATTGAGAATTCCAGAATGAACTGATTGAGAATTCCAGAATTACCTGATTGGGAATTTCAGGATGACCTGATTGAGAATGCCAGAATGACCTGATTGAGAGTTCCAGAATGACCTGACTGAGAATTCCAGAATGACCTGATGGTTAGTGTGAGATGTGCAGTACTGTGTGGTGAGCTGAGTGCAGACTGGCTGGGTTTGGCTGTGGAGAGCTGGTTCTGTATTGAGGATGTGTGTGGCTGCAGCTCTCCTCCTGCAGAGCTCAGCGAGTGTCCAGCTACTCTCCACCACGCCGCACACTGACCTTTCCCTAATGACGTTCAGCGCTGTGTGTACTCTGTAATCTGCAGCGCTTAGTAGCCACGAGACATTCTGTACACACGCCACAGCCTCCCTGCTCCTTCAGACTCGCACTGAGTCTAAAATAAAACCTCTCGACTGATTTTTATGAATATACAGTGAACTCACGTGAGGCAGCGTTCATGAGGTGAGAGCATGAGTGTCCACAAACACTGAACACATCAGCATCACTCACTGCATGTTTTAAAATTTTGCTTCTTTAGTTTAGAACTGGAGCTGTGAGGCTAACGCTGCTAACAAACACTAAAGGTCAGTAGTCACCCAAATAGCCTATATAGTTTTATTTGTAAAAATACATCATGAAAAATGTCTCTTAACCTGCTCAAACTACATCCATGTCTTCATTGAGATCAAATAGAGTTGTTGATGTGGTTTAGTATGACTTAATGACTTCTGAACTCTAGAATGAGTGACTGGGAATTGTAAGATGAACTGATTGAGAATTCTAGAATGACATTGTTCAGTATTTTAGCATGAACAGGTTGGGAATTCTAGAATGATCTTAATAATTACTCTAGCATGACCTAATTGGGAATTGTAGGATGAAATGTTTGAGAATTCTAAAATAACCATTTGGGAATTCTAGAGAATTCTGATTGGCAAATAATCTTTAAAGCACGCTCACTTTGTTATTAAAGTGACTGTGTCTTTTTGGAGTGCTCCATGCGTGTAGTGCAGGATGTCTGGATGCATTTTGTAATTTATTTCTTTAAAGAGGTAAATAAGTGGTATGAACTTTGTACTAAATCACACATTATTGCTGTATCATAGAGTCACAGGTCTGATTTAGTTCATGCGAAAATGCTTAGTTGGAGCAAAGGCAGTTTTTCAGTTGGTTGTTATTGATCGTAATACATGAACAGATGTTCACACTTTGCTAAATCTGCTCCATGTTTGGCAGATTAACGCTTCAGTTAGCTCGCTACATTTTTCTAAATCTCACATTTTAAAATGTAATGACTGCTTGCAGTAATAGGGGTTCTTTTTATTGCAGCCGGTGGGTATTAGCAGTGAATTGATCTGCCTGAACGCCTCCTTTCTACCCTTTTCACCACGTTAAAGTCAACTGGTACCCAAAGGCACATAAAAGGTCAATGACTGAGCACATTTACTTACATGAGACGATAACGGTAGTATGTGGGGGAGAGCAGGGCTGATGGGCACAGTGTTAATTTTTGGGCCAGTAGAATGAACATAAAAATGATCTCCCTCCTGACCAGCATTCCACACGTCCAGTTCAGCAAGATCTCTAAATGTTCTAGTCTGCTAAGGTGGGGATTTTAATTTCAGTAGAAATGACAATCAACTATATTTTGATATATGTTTTAAAAGCCAATCATAAGTAAGGCTAGCTTGATAAGCCAATACAGACTTATGTCCTCATGTAGGTGGGGTCAGTTGGCATGTTGATTTTGGAGTTAGCTAGCACATGTATCAGCCTGCTTTTTTAGGTGTAAACGCTCAAAGAACCCTTGCATCATGAAAGGGTTCTTTAGAATCTGCTGTAGATGGTTCTATGTAGAAGCTTTTTGAAAATGGTTCTATATAGCACCAAAAAGCATTCTGCTATTGCTACAGGCTTGGCATCGTAACAATAACAGAACCCTTTTTTGGTGCTATATAGAACTTTTCAAAAAAGGTTCTCTACAGAACCATACACAACATGTTCTCCATCAAACTGAAGAACGATTTCACCATGGAAAGGACCAATTAAGCATGCAAATGGTTCTTTTAGTGTTCAAGGTTCTATTTAGAACCATTCTCTTTACTAAAGAACCCTTGTAGAGCCATCTTTTTAGGGCTTTTGTCACACACGCACATATATATATATATATATATATATATATATATATATATATATATATATACACACACATATATATCATTATATGCTGTACACATGCTTAACAGCATACTGACACATCTAGATTGCAGCACTGCATTGTCTCACTGTTTATATCACATTTACATTACATTTGTAACAAGTTGTTCTTTCCTCTGAGCTGATAAGTGAGTCTATATTAAGATAATAATATAATAATAAGATAACTTTAACCCCAAACAATGTTTGTATTATATATGATTTTTTAATTTGAGTAAAGTTGTTATATAATAGTTTACCTATTTTTATTTTCACAAGGCAATGTTCATATCACGAAAAAGTAAATTATAGACTATTAATAGTATTCCAGTGACGTCACGATTGCACTGCCGCCATTTTGGTAGCAGTGCTTTGGCTATTTGTAATGAGATAACTAAGCCACAACCGATCCAGCAAAAGCAGTAAGACACATTTTTTTCTGAATGACTTTTACATCTCATTTTTAAAGCATATAAACTGATATATTTGAGTGCACTGCCTTGATTTTATTTGATTGTTGCTGTAGTGATAACAAATGAAAGCTGAAATCTAAAAGGCTGAGATTTTTCGCTGTTACAAGCCCTCATTTCTAAACCACGTACTAGCACACTAAATAGTGTGTAAAAATAGTGCATACGCTATTAGAAGTGCACTCATTAGTGTAGTAGGTGAAATACAGAAGTGTGGTTTGGGACGTGGCGTTAGATCAGCCAGTGAGACGCGTTCAGCAGATGCTCTGCTGGGCTGCTTGTTAGCTGCTCATCTCCAGGTGAAAGATTGAGGTATTTGTTGATTGAAGATGCATTACTTGAGGTAAATTGATTCATTTACTGAGGTCAATTGATGCAGTAATTGAGGTATATTAATGCTTTTATTGAGTTAAGCTGATGTTGCTTCGTATTCGCTAACTTTCACAATTCGTTCTTCGTTTAAGGCGCCTCAGTGTAACTGCAGCACCATTTAAGGTGGAACGAAAAATTCTTATGAGAAGCTGCTAAACAAGAAGCTAACTTAAGCTTTAAATCTGTGTATGAGTTTACTATTTAGGAGCTTTGACAGCTACTTTTACTAGGTACTGTAAAATCTCATGGTCTGGAATTTTCAGAACTCTGAAGATGTGCAGGTTAAACATATCCAGTCCACCATTCAAGCTAACTAAGTTAACCTTCATCTCCTTACGTTTTTCTCGAGACAGATTTAAAGTCAGATTATTTCCATTTCTTGGTTTATCCTTTAAAACTAGAGCTGTTTAAGTTTGTGTCAGCCGTCTCCACAAAATTGCAGTACAATATACAATACAAATTTAGTCATGAGCACACAAATTACAGCAAACATTCTCTGACGTTAAAGTGTCTGGTCTTTTTTTTTAAGTTCTGCTATCACCAGCTTGAGTTATGCTAACGTATACCATATCTATGATATCTGGCAGAATGCCAACCAACTCTGCTCTCCCCTAAAGAGGTGGATAATGCGGTGTTTCCTTCCAGGCCAAAACCAGACAGTGATAGATTGCACATGCAACGCCTTTATAGACTTTTTCCTCTTTGTCACCAAATTTCGATCAGCCTAATCCAAAGTGCCGGATCATAAAGGAACATCTCTCTTTGCTCTCGTGAAGCTCAGCGCAGGATCGATTTCGGCTTTTATGAGTTGAGCAGTGATGTCTGCAGAAATAGGAATGGAGCGGGTTTGTGTTCGTTCAGCTCAACCAGCAGGAAAAAAGGGTTTTGATGGACAGCGCTGTTGCTCTGTAATGTCCTCCAGTCGATTTTTGGCCTGTGTTTGCTCAGTTTTCTGATTTTCTAACCCACTGTTTCCTAATTCCCACTGCACACTTACTGTTTCCCGGCCTTGTCAAAGGCCTGTAAACTCTCAGGAGCTGAGAGTTACTTTCGTTTAGCTGTACTACACTTCTAAAAAAGATGGTTCTTCAAGCGTTTTTTAGTAAAGACAATAGTTCTGTATGGAACCATGAACACACTAAGAACCCCATGCACACTTAAATGGTTCTTTTGATTGATGAATGTGTCGTATGTGGTCCTATATAGCCCCAAAAAGGTGCTTCTACTGTTACAAGCCTGACATCGGAACAATAGAGGAACCCTTATTGGTACTATACAGAACCCTGTTCAAAAAGGTTCTATATAGAACCATATACCATATATATTCATCAATCTGAAGAATGATTTCACAATGCAAAGAACCATTTAGGTGTGCAAACGATTCTTTGATTGTTCATGATTCTATATATTAGCAGTGTCTTTACTAATGAACCCTTGAAGAGCCATCTTTTAAGATTGTACTTGTAATTGAATGTTATTATACAGTTAATTACCTGGAATATTAGTGCTAAGCTTATGATACTGCTAGTTTCTCCTAGCACCCCTATGGGATTCTAGTAGTACATTAGTGCTAAGTTAATGGCGATGCACATGAACATTTTTGGCCATTCTACATTAAATGCAGACTATGAAGCTTGTAAAACACATTACGTGCTTTATTCGTAGGCTGTAAGAGACATCAGCCTATATTTTATGTTGTTAGCAATTCTGCAGCGACTCTTCAGTAATGAGTCTTGTTTTCCATTTCTATCATCTGACTGAAATGCATTGATCAGGTTATCACTCATACTCACAGTGAGTGATATATCTAGAACTCCAAGAATGCCTAGAGTCATGTTCGTTTTTCGGTGGCCAGTAAGGGGTAATACAATGCAGCTGTTTCTAATAAAGTGGCCAGTGAGTGGAGGGACAAGCTCTGTGTTTCTTATAAAGTGGCCAGTGAGTGGAAGAACAAGGTAGGTGTTTCTAATAAAGTGGTCAGTTAGTAAAAGTACAATGTAGGTGTTTCTAATAAAGTGGCCAGTGAGTAGAAGTACAAAGTAGGTGTTTCTAATAAAGTGGCCAGTGAGGGGAAGTACAGTGTAGTTGTTTCTAATAAAGTGGCCAGTTAGTGAAAGTACAAGGTAGGTGTTTCTAATAAAGTGGCCAGTGAGTGGAAGAACAAGGTAGGTGTTTCTGATAAAGTGGCCAGTCGGTAAAAGCACAATGTAGGTGTTTCTGATAAAGTGGCCAGGTGGTAAAAGTACAAGGTGGGTATTTTTAATAAAGTGGCCTGAAGTGTGGACTGAAATCTGAATTCAAGAAACAGTGAACTCTAAAAACAACCCACGTTAATAGGTTGCTAATATTTTACTGTTTGTTAGAACTCCTGTGGGTCATATGTGAGCATTTACTATTAACATGATGCAACCAAAACAGCTTTTCCAGCTGCCAGCTGTGGCTTCAATAAGAGCTAGTGCCTTATTCTCCAGGGACTCCTCCTGTGATGGACATCACCTTAATCAGACCTGCTGCAATCAATGCTCCTGCTTACCTCTGATTGGCCAATATAGCTCCTCACCATGGAGACCCTTTGCTTTGTTCCAATTAAATGACCCGAGGTAGGGTGGAATAACAGCAGTGACTGCTTGTGTTGAAGGTTGTAGTGGGGCAGGTTTTGCAATTGAGCATCAGACATATGTAGAGTTTACTTTTGGTCACGTTTTAACAAAGAACACGTGATTACTTAGATGTTTGTGTATTTAACTATGATGATGAGCAAACAGTGATCCCAGTGAGCAAACAGTGATTCTGGTGATTAGTTAAAGGGTAATTGGTTATGAATAATGCTTTATGATAGGTTTGAGACTGTTTTGGCCTTAAATATGTTTTTAAAATACATTAACGGTGGAGAAGTACATGCAGGGTGTTACGGGAAAAATCCCCAAAGAAAAACAATTTAACATTAACATTTACCATTATTTTACCATCATCAACATTACATATGAAAATTCTGAAGGTCATTTTGGATAGACTTTCTAAATGAAAATAAACGAACAGGTCCTCTACAGAGACTTCTCCACACTGCATTTTAATAATCACTGTTTATTTGCTGAATTTAACATATTAGGAAAAAAATAGCCATAAAAAGAAACTGAAAATGTAATAAAAGTTCAAATAAAGCATTCAGAGTTTCTGTTTCATCTTTACTTGTGAAACTCAATGCTTTGGGCTGAGAACTGCCACAAAAGGCTGTGAGAGAGAGACAGAGTAATGAGTCGAGTGATGCTTTGTGATGCTCTCCATGGAAAACTCTACAGCGACGTAAGCAGAGATGGGAGTTTCAGGGCACTGATGTGTGTCTGGGTGATTTGGTGGGTGATTACGAGCACATTCACACATATTTCACTGTTTTTTATTTCTTTTATTCCTCTTTTTTATTCCGCACTGCTTGTTTGCACAAATTACAGTGTATTCTTACAGCATTTTTTATGTTCTGCCTTTAAAAAATACTGTAAATGGATATAATGTTGATCACTGCATTGACACTATGCCAGTCACATTTATTACATAACCATCTGATCACAGTTATTCAGGCTAATTGTAGTTATTTTTGTTGACTGCAATTATTTTTCATTGTTGCCAACTTTAAAAATCATATGTTTACATTATGAAAGCATATTGTGAATGCAGATGCATTTTCATCAGTTAGGGGGCAGCAGTGAGTAATGTTTGTTTATTTGATAATTGTTAATGATGGCTTTAGAGGGGGTGGTGGTGAGTTACATTTGTTTATTTGATGTCAAAACCCTTTAGGGGGCAGTAGTGAGTAACATTTGTTTATTTGATGTTTGTTAATAACGCCTTTAGAGGGCAGTGGTGAGTAACATTTTTTATTAGGTGTTTGGTATAATGCCTTTAGAGGGCAGCAGTGAGTGACGATTATTTGACCTACGTTTCTTTCTGTCATCAACTGTTAATTGCAGTTGTGGAGAGGCCTTGAAGTACACTGAGTTTTATCATGAGTAAGGATGTTATTAGATATGACGAACCTGAGTAAAACCCCCTTTAACTGCATCATTATAGTTAAAAATCATGGTGAAACATTGTTTTGCCAATAAATAAGGAAATAAATAATAAGAGTATGTTAATGTCGCAAAGCAACCATGAACTGAAAGAGGACAAATGTTTTCAGTTATCATTCTTATATCATTATTTTGCAGTTATTTTATTTTAATTTATTGTATAATAATGAATATTTCATAATTAATATCTCTATTTAATGCAGAAACCTTTGCTTTATAAGTAGATTTTGCTCACCGAATTACCACCACCATGACAATGCTAATCTACATTAGCGCCTAAATGCGATTCCCTATCTTAAATTAGCACCAAGCTAACATGTAGTATGTCCCTTTTCCCATGCTGTCGCTGAAGTTCAAATGGCTCCCTACATAGTGTACAGTGCAAGAATTAAAATACTGGTTCCTGCACCCAAACAGTGCATAGCATGTCTCGTAGTCATTCGGCATTCAGTCTTGTCCGCACTGGACAGTGCACTGTTTTGGGTGGACAAGCCAGATTTTCAAAACTTAACACACTGTGTTGGAAGGAGGGAGCCATTGAGGTTCAGCCTGGCTTTAATGCTACTTAATACAGAATTAAAACATGGACATTTGAAACGTGTAAGACGTTCAGATGAGATCTTTAGTCTATCATGTCACAGTTCTACAGTGAGTCATATAGTACTTTAATTCAAGCCTGAGATATAAATGGAGGAGTTGTTTAGCCTGTTAGCTATCTTTTAGCCTCTTAGGCAGCCAGTCAGCATAGTTCTAGTTAAGCAAATAAGTTGTCAGCCTTTCAGTTTAAACAGAACTAGGTTCTCACTTCATTTATCAATGCACACAAACTTACTTTCCATTTAGCAAAAACAGAAAATGCAGCAAAAAATGTCAAGTAAAATGATCCTAAATACAGTCAATAAATCTAATATTTCTCCAGTTGATATTGCTGTAAGCTTATTTTAAGATCATTTAAATTACTTCTAGATATTTTTACTTGTTTTAAGTAATTAAAGTAAATTTATCTCACTATATTGGCAGATAATTTTGTTTAATTTTAAGAAATGAGCCTAAAACCAGCTAAATTATCTGCCATCATAATGAGATGATTTTATTTGATAAACATACCTAAGACAGGTAAATAACGTCTAGACATAAGCTAGATAATCTTATAATAAGTGCACAGTTATCTCAAAATGGGAAATATTAGATATAGCGACTAGATTTAAGATCATTTTACTTTACAAGATACTATTTTCTGCAGTGCACCTCAAACTACATTAATAAAGTCCAGCTACATAATCTGAAAAAACCTCTATAAGTTGGGAAATAACACAATAAGGAATGGTTATTTTTACTACTGTACATACATCATAATATTACCATGTGTTCTTTTTTACAACTATTCAAAATAAATATCCTTTATTCATTTAAAATTAGTGAAACACTCCAAATGTAAGTATTTGACAGAAGCTGAGTTCTCTATTTCTCATTAGACTTGAATGGGATTTTCCTACCATAAAAGTGACTATGAAAGAAAGCGTTTGTAGGCAGGACATTGTTGGTCAGTGTTACTGAACTGGACTGTATGAGCACCGCAGAGTAGGCCATGGTTTGTTCTCCAGCTCTGAGTCTTCAGCAGCAATCTGGCAGTCTTTATGCTTTGGCTCAGATTAATTGTGCTTGACCTGCTGGCTCTCTCTCCTGTGAGCGGTAGAAGACCGTCTGGGACTCCAGGGATGATGGGCTTCACGGGAACCAGTTCGAATTCTTCATCTGTCCATCCCTCAGGAGGAGAGGAATGATTAATGGGGCTGGGTTATCGGCACATACTCCGCAATGTAATATGTCGCAGTCGCGGTCGTTGAAGTCACAGAGAGGAACACACACATGAGAGTGTTGGTTCAACTGTATATAATTTTGCTACTAGACTAATAAAGCTAGGCTCTTGGTTTGGGCCATAAATGTAAAAACTCAAAAAAACCCCTGAGATAATGTTCATTTTTGCTAGCACATCTATGGGATTCTAGTAGTAGAGCTAATATCGATTAATTGGAACATTTTTTGGTAGTTCTTGGTTAAACGTTGACAGTTGAAACTCGTAAAAGACATTCTGTGCTTTATTTGAAGCTTGTAATGGACGCAAACATTCATTTTACCTTCTAGCAGTAAAGAATCCTGACATAGAGCTGCTGCTGTTTCCCATTTATAGCAAGTGACTGTCAGTGACATATCTAGAACTTCCAGAAGGCCTAGAGTGACATTTTTTATTATAAAATTGGTGCCATTGCAAATCAAAACATGATTAGTTGATTCCACTGTCAATTTTTAATTATCGCTGCTGTCGGAAGAAAACCTCGTATCTCCAAAGGGGTAACTTTACAGGAGAAGGAAAAAACCTACTTTACTTTTAATGAAAGTCAATGGAACCAGACTTTTTTCCAAGTAATTTAGGGCCATTTCTTTTGGTCCATTCTACATACAATGTAAAGAGCAACAGGTATTTTCAAATAATGTCAAAAACAGATAAACGACAAAAATGGAGATGCAAGGTTTTCTTCTGACAGCACTGTTATGTTATGGTTAATCTGACATGGTAGGCCTTCAGTTCAGCTCCTAAAGTCCTACCCATTGGGAGAGCTTGCTTGGCTGTATGTACCTAGATACAGCAGAGAAAAAAAACTCTGATTGGACAATTTTCCATTTAACATTTCAAGATTTTAACTTGAGAACAAAAGGCAGATTGGATTAATAATTTTCCATTCATGTGTGAAGATTTTAACCCAAGAACAAACAAAAAAATCCAATTGGACAATTTTCCATTTAACATTTCCAGATTGTAACCTGGGAAAAAAAAAACTGATTTGACAAATTTCTATTCAGCACTATAAGTTTCAAAATATTAATCCAGAAAAAACCCTAATTGGACACTTTCCCA
>NW_023494792.1:26985054-27060054 GCF_904425465.1 Colossoma macropomum | reverse complement strand
AGATATAGCGTAAATTATAGGGCACGCTCTGACAGATACATAAACAGTAGAGTCTTGACCTCAACCCCACTGAACACCTTTGGGATGAATTGGAATGTCGATTACAAGCCAGGCCTTCTTGTCCGACATCAGTGCCTGATTGAATGACCACAAAATTCCCACAGACACACTCCAAAATCTTGTGGGAAGCCATCCCAGAAGAGCGGAGGCTGCTATGGTAAAAAGTCCAACTCCATATTAATGCCCACGATTTTGTAATATGATGTCGGACAGGCTTATATAGGTGTGATGGTCAGGGGTGCGCCTCCTTGGCCTTATAGTGTATATACAGGTCACTATCTGTTTACAAAGCATCGTTATCAATGCAAGACTATAAGCACTTCCAATAGTATACAGGCTCATGAAAGTTATGAGATTTCAACGAGTGCATACATTGTGCTCAGTTTGCCATGATGACAGTGTTGCTCTTTATCTGCAGATTTAGTAAAGCATTTATCATCAAAGACTAAAAGTCTTCTCATGTTTGACGCCTTGAATAACTCTAATGATTTCTGGGTGAGAAGTATCTCATGTCTTTTTTTTGTCTAATGATACACTATATGGACAAAAGTATTGGGACACCTACACATTACACCTACAGAAGCTTTTATGATGTCCCATTCTAAATCCATAGGCAATAATATGGAGTTGCCCACCCTTTGCAGCTATAATAGCTTCCTGACTCGCAAGCTCTGTTCTAGTTCATCCCAAACGTGTTTGATGGGGTTGAGGTCAGGGCTCTGTGAGGGCCAGTCAAGTTCTTCCACACCAAACTCACCCAGTCAGGCCTTTATGGAGCTGCTTTGGCACTGGGGCTCAGTCATGCTGGAACAGAAAAGGTTCTTCCCCAAACTGTTCCCACAAAGTTGGAAGCGTAGAATTGTCCAAAATGTCTTGGTGTGATGAAGCATTCAGATTTCCCTTCACTGGAACTGAGGGTTCTAGACCAACCCCTGAAAAACAACCCCATAGCATCATCCCTCCTCCACCAAACTTTACAGCTGGCACCGTTCAGTCAGGCAGGTAATGTTCACCTGGCATTCGCCAAACCCAGACTCGTCTATCTGACAAAGAAGCGTGATGCGTCAGTCACTGAGCTCTTCAGTACGACCTACTCTACTGCCAGTGTTTGTCTATAGAGACTACAAGGCTATGTGGTTAATTCTATCCACCTGTTAGCAATGGGTGTAGCTGAAACACCTGAACTCAATAATTAGGGGGCTGTCCCAATAACCTTTGTCTATGTAGTGTATTTCTCCTTAGGATTTTTAGGAGAATCACCATTAGGTGTCCTGAACTATAAAAGAGCAACATAAGAGCAATAAAATGTTCCTCTGGGTCGGCCTCTCATTCAAATACAGCTTAAACAAGCTTGATAAAAAATATTTCCAGGTACTGCAATGCTGTAAATTTGCTTATCACTGACATAGATCAAATCTGAAGTATTATTTATAAGCAAAACACACCACTGATGCAGCAACATCAGTAATATCAGTAACATTAGCACTGCAAGATGCCTACAGAAGACTCACAGGTTGTATAATTGACCATTGACCAATAGAATGGGACACTCTAGAGCAGCCACGCAGGATCCTAAGGTCACTCAATGCCAAGTGTCAGCCAGAGGGGTACAAATCCCCCCAGCGTTGGGCTGTGGAGCAGTGGAACTGTGTTCTCTGGAGTGATGGAGCTCCATCCAAACCTTTTGGGATGAGTTGGAGTGATCCAGAACTGACCATCCAACATCAGTACCTGACCTCACTAATGATCAATCAAATCCTCACAGCAATGTTCCACCATCTAGTGTAAAGCCTTCCCAGAAGAGTAGAGGCTGTTACTGCAGCAAAGGAGGAACAAATTCCCTATTAATGCCCTTCTTTTCAGAGGAAACGCTTGAGGAGCAGGTTTTTTGTACTGTATGTTGCGGTAATAGAATTCAGTTGTGATATCAGAGCAGGTACAATATGTTAGGTCTCCAACACATAAAGCCGCTCTAATCAGCACTATCAGACAGTCTGGTTGTCCGCTGCAGAGACAGTGACGCTGACAGATACAGCGCAGGGTTAGACAGTAATTCAATTATTAGCACTCTGCTCTCACTGAACCTGTGAATATGGGTTTATCTCCTGCATTTATTTCCGCCACCTGCAGAACAAATATGACTGTCTTCAAACTAACACCTCACTTCCAACCCCTCAGCAGCTGCTCTGAGAGGTGCTGGGGGTTTTTCTATGCGTTTTATCTGTATCGTGCATCTGAAAGCAGCTTCCCTTGAAATCTGGGCCAGTGACATGTAGAGTTGTGCCTTGAAGGGCCCATATCCTCCATTTTTTCCTAAATTGTATTATTTTCTTTCCCTGAGGTCCAATAATGACACTTGTTTGGTCTTATCCACTATAAGCAGTCATTCATTTTGTGCATTATCATTTTCAACCTCTATTTATGCTCTAGAATTAAAAAGGCTCTTTTTGTTGCTGTACCTTGAAGACCAATACATGCAAATGAGCTCTGTTCTGATTGGCTGTCCGGTATTCTGTATTGTGTCTCATTCAGAAAGCAGTCCACTCCTTATAACTTCACTGTGAATGGGAGGGGCTAAACTGCTGTAGGCTGAATAGGCGGATATATTCATAAATGGGTCACACTTTATTTGGGTGGTCCCCTATAGATGCTTTACAGAGACTTAAAACATTAACAAACTTTCTGGTGATGTTCAGTTGATTATCAACAACATTATGGTTAGGGTTAGGGTTAGGAGTAAATGTAGGTTTTGCCTTGAGGTTAGGTTTAGGGTTAGGGTTTGATTTCAGAAACTCTTTCACATTGAACTTAAAGTTCAGCTGAATTTAAAGGATATTTAGTTGAATGTTGCTTAAAGACAGACGGAGCATTTAAAAGCATCTACAGTGGACCATCCAAGTAATGCCCAACTTCACATTCAGTTGCATTTAATGATTATTTAGTAGAATGTTACTTTAAGATATACTGAATATTTACAAAGAATCTACAGTTGACCATCTAATTAAAGTGTTACCTATAAATATGTTGGTGTCTGTGACATCACAAAAACAATTAATTAAAAACTGGCTGTTTTTGCTGCGAGAGTGTAGGAGAGGTTGGGCAGTTGTCCCGCCAACTGCCGATAGCCAAACTGTTCCCCCCATAAAGGAAAATGTGACTAGAGGAGTAAATTGTTTGCTTGAAAAAATTGAGCAGCTTTTAAGTACTGCACCAAACTCTGTCATTAAAAAAGAGGATTTTTTTAGTTTGTTTCGTGACATCACGGAAATGAATTCAAAACAGGCTTGTTTTTGCTGCTTAGTTTTCATATATGGACGAAGGGAGTGAATAGTACATTTTGAAAGTTCGACAGAATTTAAAAACGATGCCGATTTTTCTAAAATTAAAAAATAAGTGAGGAACTTTTTTTCTGTTAGTTTTTGTAACATCACAATTAAAAGAGTGGTTGTCTTCGCAGTTTTCAAACCTGGACTGCATGGACTGGAGGAGTGAATGGTTCCTTTCCAAACCTTAACAAAGTTTACACACTACATCAAACTCTTTTATTTAAAAAAAAAAAGTTGGTTTTTAATGATATGGACCTTTTAAACCTGCATTTATGCATGTGTCCAATTTCTACCCAGTCAAATTGTGCAGTTATATAAAGCCATTATGGATAGAGTGGCTCAGACCCTGTAGGAGTTCATTTAACTTTGTGAGGGTATTAAAGTCTGCAGCGCTGCTCCACTCATGCATGCGTACTGTTGTTCAGAGCAGTCGAACTGCAGTCTTGGAGAGGACAGTGAAGCAGTTTCCTAGCCTCGATTTCCAGGCACAGTATCACCTGGGCATATAGGACAATGGCCTATTTTGATTGCCCTGAATAGATGACACTAAGCACTTTAGCAGCATTACACATTTTGATGCTTTAGTGAAAAAGGAAAGCTGTGAGGGAGTGAGGTGTCAGCGGAAAATGCCGGATCAGAGAGAAAAAAGGAGTGTGATCCAGTGCTGTAACAAATCTGACCTGAAATAGCACTCGCTCACACTGTGTGTGTGATGCTGTTAGCTGTGTATTTCATCCTGTGGGGTAGCAGAGTGAATGAGGGGCTACTTTTAGATAGTCACCTTGGAGGGCTCATATCAGGAAAAACAGAATTCTCTTTCTTTTATTGAAATAACAGAGTTTAATATAGCATGTAAACACTGTTGCAGTTGCAAAAACCATTCACTGTCTGGTCCATATAGTCTATATGTGGAAACCAGCGAAAACAGCTCGTTTTAAATCCAGTGTTTTTGTGATGTCACGAAAATCAAGACATTTACATATATATCCGAGAACAGCAGTTTAGCCACACCCTTAATCACTAATAAGGGTCACTTGATCTTAGTAACAGAGCACTTGCATTTCTGGCTTATAAACAGCACTGATATGTACAATTTGGTACACGTTAAGCTGTCGAAGTGTAACATCACAACTACGCAAAACGTTGGTTCAGACTAGGTGTGAAAACAGCCAAATAAAATGAAATCAATCGCTTTGCAAATTGTTAGCAGTGGTTTGTAAACCTCTCTGGTTTAAGATGATCCATGGTTAGCTTGTGAACGGTGCCTGAGCCACTCATGCTCTGAGATGCTGAAATCTGAAGAAAACATTGTTTAAACATCACATATATTTGTTTGTTTGTTTTGTTGATAAATGACAATTTTAATGATCAATGCAGTTTCATCAGGAGGAGTCATGATCAATTCACTGTTGTCTGAACAAAACCTTGTATCCCAAAAATGGTAACTTTACAGGAGAAGGAAAAAACCTACTTTACTTTCAATGTAAATCAATGGAACCAGACGTTTTTCCAAGTCATTTTGGGCTGTTATTTTTAATCCATTCATCGTGAAATTCACAAACAATGTAAAGGACAACAGGCTTTTTTAAAATATGTCAAAAACTGAAAAACGTCAAAAATGGAGATACGAGGTTTTCTTCCGACAGCAGTGAATTGAAACCACTACCATGCACTGTAATTAAACATATGGCATAAAAGGGCACGGCTGCGAAATTTTGCTTCAGATATATAAAGAGCATCGCTGAGTCACTGCTCTGATCCTTCCAGTTAACCACATCTGCCAATGAGAGTTCACTATAGAGTGGTCTAATTACTGTGTGGACTGTAGGCTGCCTGGAAACTCAATATTAATTAGTGGGCCTGTAATGTAAGACGAAGTTGAGAGGAGGATGGAGAACGAAGGCCTGAGTGCCCGTCGGGCCGCGAGAATAACCTGGCAAAAACATTCAACTGAGAAATTTTAATTATCACCCTGTAAAAGTTTTCAAAGTTCTTGAGATTTTTGAAAGTTGTTACAGTTCATGATGACATTTCAGGCCAACGGAGGATCTTTGCAAAGATACACTTTTAAGTGGTTCACCTATAAAATATAAGTCCAGTCTGACAAAAGGGGCAGATCCAAAACTCATTTTCATATAGATTCATTTTTTGGTGGGTTAAAATGTGTGAAACCAATTTTCTTTAAATTTCTGATGATATAACATCCTAATGGTGACATTATCAAGATCTGAAAGTTTGTAGCCACCTTCTTCTGAAATTAGGGGTATTGATTAGTAAGTTTGCCCCCTCCCCACACACACACTCACTCTTCTGGGAAGGCTTTAGAGTAGCCGTTGGAACATTGCCGTGAAGATTTGATTGCATTCAGCCACAAGAGCATTAGTGAGGTCAGCTGATGATCACAACTGCCACTTCAGCTCATCCCAAAGTTATTAGATAGAGCTCCATCTCTCCAGAGAACATAGATGCTCCATAGGCCAATGCTGGGGGGCTTTCTACCCCTCTAGCTGAGGCTTGGCATTGGACACAGTGACCTTAGGCCTTTCTATGTCAGTGCTTTTTTATGGTGATTAGAAAGCAATGGGTCAGCTGTGGGTCCACCTGAAAGTAGCTGAATTCACTCCCCAGAACGGCAGTCTGGATACTTTTGGACATACAGCATAATCTTTATCTTGTTCTGGCACATATTCAGGCCAAGCTTACTTCACTGTTTTACAGTTTTGCTGACTGTGAAAAAGAAGAGCCATTTTGTCCTTTCAGCAAAATCAGTCCATCTTGGGAGCCACAATATTTCATGTCCATTTTATCATCTTGGCTGTAAATACATCTCAGTATGTGCTAATGCTCTAGTATAGGCTAAAAATATAAAATAATCAAAAACGCAGACTTACTTTGCTTTAAGATTCAGCTCAACTACAGCCACTTTTCTCACATCTCCAGCAGGAACTTTTCCTTAAAAGTAGAATAGTTTCTTGTAAAATGTCTCTCAGCATTCAATTTTTTATTAGTCTAAAGTCAGCTTCTCATTCACCAGCTTCTTGTTTAAGCTGGAACAGGAACATTCAAACAAGAAGTTGGTGAATGAGAAACTGACTTCAGCTTCACGACTTTTTAGTGTTTGACAGTTTTTCATTGCAGATTAAACGTATCAGGAAACCAGCTGGAGTGATTATAAATGCAAATGAGTCAATTTGTCTCCAAATTATCGATGTTCGTCTTAAATCTCTCTCTTTGCCTTTTCATTAGTTACTAGATGGGCGAGACTGTTGTCTACGTTGCTATGGTGACCAGCAGTCTGCGCACTAATCTTAATGGATGAATTAGCAGTTCTACATTAACTCCAGTGTTAAAGACCATTTACTGTTTAAACTGTGTTGAACGATCAGCAGAGCTTTATTTTACTGCAAAGGAGGATTATTTTATTTTTACCCACAAATCTAATTCTGCTGTGGAGCCACAACAGAGCAGTAAAAGAGCCCCATGTTGCCGACCCCTTGTGGCAAAGCCAGAAGGGTGGCACTGGCTAATGCTGAAATTTGGCTGGCCAATTTTTCTTTCACATAACTGCCTCAAAGCCGTCCACCAGAAGCTGAAACTTTAGATTTTCTTCCATGACTGCATTTTCAAACTAGCTCAAACTGGTGGGAAAATAACAAACCTGGCAACCCTGATGCGCATGCAGTACCAAACACTCCATATATGTAAGTGTAAATAAGTAAACGAGAGCAAGTATTTTGTATTTCTCCCAGTTTTCAGTTCCACCTTAAATGGTGCAACAGTTACAATGCTTCTTATTCTTATCATTGTCAGGTGCCAGAATGTATCTGCTGCACCATTTAAGGTGGAATGGAAAGTTCAAAGAATTACCCATCATCAGCTTCACTATATCTATACTGTGTGTGTAAAAAATACACCTCCTTTAAAATTGCCTCGTCCACCCATTGGCCACCCCATTTAATCAGCCCTAGAATCACCACCTCTCCTGCTTTCTGTTTTGATGGGCCTCGATGGCTGAAATCCACTCTTTCTGAAGCTTTTATGACCTGCTCGCATTATATTTAACCGATGACTCAGCACTCGGCGACCCCGCCCCTACACGTACGCCCCGTGACTAAGCACAAAGTAGAGTGGGAACTGTGACAGAAGGTGTGCATGTACTAGATCGACCCACTTCTTCAGATAACAACAATAAGCTTTTATATCTGGGCTCCACTGCGCTCTGCATTCACAGGAGGTCTAAATAAACCTCCCACGTCGGCCAGGTTTTAATCTTATTTGGCAGCTCTCTAGGCGGCCCACTCCACAGCTCTCTCCACAAAGAGATAGGCCTAACAGGAGTCGCGGCGGTTCACTGCACTCGCCTGTGAAAGAGGAGAATAACACTTTGAGCTACTACTTGGTACTACTGCACACAAGACCACCGACGGCAAATACAAACACGGCCTAATAGTGAGGCACTGGCCACAATATAGACCTGCTTCTTCATTCTGTGGTCAAAACCATGTGGTCAATACAGGGTAAACCTGATAGCCGATATGAGTACCCTGTGTAATAACGCTTCATGGCAAAGAATGCTATTTTGGGAAGTGAAATCATCTTAAATCTAGTGAAGATATCTAATATTTCTCACTATGAGATTGTTACCAACCTATTTGTGGGTATTGTTATATGTTTTAAATCATTTTGTCAAAGGAATAAGACAATTTGTAAATATTGCTTGTTTTGCTAGCATAATTTCTTGACACAAGCAAAATGACCTGGGAGTGCAGAGAAGGCTATGTAAAAATAAGCAAACAACGACTAAATATAAATTCATATTTTTACAACTGTCACAGAAGGAGAAAGAATACAAATACTGACCAGATTTTAAATTTCACTTGCCAAGACAGCATTTTTCCAGTGTTGCAGCTGAGAACTGAGAAGAGAATGGACTGAATTTGCCTGATTGAAATGTGTTCATCATTTCCACATCAGTGAAATATTTCACATCAACAGAAACGTTGTCAATAGTGATTAATCTGAAAGAGCCAAAATGTAACGATGGAATGTATTTTATGGAATCGAGTAAATTCGACACATGCCTGGTTTTTATTGCAGAGGTTTATTGTATTGTTTGATTTTATGCAGTGTTTTCTTGGAGGTTCTATTTTCAAACAATTGATCACTCTTGTCTAGTTTGCCATTGAATAAGCTTGTTAACAAGAATGCACGGTGTCACTGAGGTGAAGCTCCCTCTTATGAAGCATCAAAGGCTCTTTGACTGCTAATGTGCCCCCTGGTGGAGACTCTTCAGACTGCAAAACGTGACAGAGTTTGGGAGGGAGTGAGTGAGTGAATAATAAATTGAGTGAGTAAGCGAATGAATGAGGAAGGGAGTAAATGAGGGCGTGAGTAAATCAGGGAATGAATGTGTGAGTGAGTGAGTGAGTGAGTGAGAGAATGAGGGAGTAAGTGAATGAGTGAGTGAGTGAGTGAGTGAATGAAGGAGTAAGGGATTGAGTGAATGATTAAGTGAGTGAGACAGTGAGTGAGGGAATGAGGGAGGGAGTGAGTAAATGAAGGATGGAATGAGAGAGTGAATGAATGAAGGAGGGCCTGAAGGAGGGAGTGAGTGAGTGAATAATAAATTGAGTGAGTGAGCGAGTGAATGAGTGAGTAAGCGAATGAATGAGGAAGGGAGTAAATGAGGGAGTGAGTAAATCAGGTAATGAATGTGTGAGTGAGTGAGTGAGTGAGTGAGTGAGTGAGTGATTGACTAAGTGAGTGAGAGAATGTGGGAGTAAGTGAATGAGTGAGAGTGAGTGAGTGAGTGAGTGAATGAATGAAGGAGTAAGGGATTGAGTGAGTGACTAAGTGAGTGAGACAGTGAGTGAGGGAATGAGGGAGGGGGTGAGTAAATGAAGGACGGAATGAGAGAATGAGTGAATGAAGGAGGGACTGAAGGAGGGAGAGACTGAGCGATTAAATGAGTGAGCAAGTGAATGAGGGAATGAGGGAGTTCCAAGCCAGGTCCATGAAGTTCTTCATATCTTTAAAAATAATACAAACTCATCTGATTATTTCTGTAGCTAATTATCACTCTTCAAAACAACTTATTCACCATCTGCAAAAATAAATAAGTGAATGTAAAGATTAGAAGAGTAAACATTTTAGCTTTTTTTGTTTTTGTCCACAGTTAACCTGATGCATTTGTCACAGAGTACAGAGAAACTGATATTACAGTGACGCTAGGCGCAGTTTCACAAATCAGTTATCTGATAGCTTTAAACACGCTGAAAAAAGTGATGTATTGATTTTCCTTGATTCAAATGCATGCATCCATTTTAATATCATACACAATATTAACAAGATCAGGTAACACTTTCTATTACAGTTACTTGAGTTCTCAGTATTAATCAGGTAAGTGTGAAACTCAGGTCAGGTAACTTGTTCATTTTTATAGTGAAAACTAAGTGAACACATCCTCCACAGAGAACACACTAAATATGACATTTTTCTGCCAATTTTATGTTTCAGTAATTTATGTTTATTTTACCATCTTAATTTCAGTAAATAAACAGTAATTAAGTATTAAAATGTTCTCTGTACACTGTCAGAAATGAAGGTTCTGTTCAGGTACATTTTTCGTACATCAAGGTACAAACAATGTAAATGTGCCCTCAAAGGTCCAACAGTGGTTTTAAGGTCTGACTGTGAACCTTAAGTAAGTTTTTCCAGGTGAAAGGTTTGTATTTGTTCCTTTTCATAACTGAATGTTTTAAAACAGAACAGTAAAATAAAAGCCTGGAGACGAGACGGGGTGTGTGGAGTCAGTACAGCTTAGAACATATCATTTCAGTGGATTATGGTTCAGTTATGTTCCCTGACTAAAGGTACTGAGATGTACCCTTGAGGTACCACCCCAGTGACAAGAGGGGTCCTGCCCCAGTGACAGTTAACTACCTTTATTTCTGAGAGTGTAGAGGATGTGTTAATTTCACTGGGGCGCATAATCCCTTGCATACAACTGTACCCAGTAGAACCTGCTGGGCATTTGAGTGTAATGACCTAGTACTTTGGAGCTTGTACCACACATATAGCTGGTTAATGCCTAGATCTTAAAGTGCTGTAAAAGACAGCATTCCCCAAGATTACGTACTGTCTATTTTGTTCCATGTTGCACCGTGTTGTTCCTTAGAGGAACGTAATTTCACTCCGCTGTGTACTTGTAAATAGATGAAATGACAATAAAAGCCTCTTGACTTGACTTGACTTACTGCCAAAAATGAATTGAATAAACTGAAAGACTAAATTGTGTTGATGTAACATTTCACAGCTGTCAGAAAAAAAACTTTCTATCTCCATTTTTGTCGTTTTTGAGTTTTCGGCATCATTTGAAAATGCTGAAAATGTTGCCCTTTACAGTGTATCAAAATTTCATGAAGAATGGACCAAAAGAAACGGCCCAAAATGACGTGGAAAGACGTCTGGTTCCATTGACTTACATTAAAAGTAAAGTATGTTTTTTCCTCCTCCTGTAAAGTTACAATACTGGAGCTACGAGGTTTTGTTCTGAACAACAGCGATATTTCACAAATGATGTACACAAAGGAGTCCAGTCAGTTCAGTGAATCACTCTCCTCGGTGCAGTGCTGTAGTACAGACTACACAGCGATGTATACTGAGCCAGACTGTTTTTATACCCATTGTTTTTGTCTGTCTATATCCGTACGGGGGCTGTTGAAGCTCACCAGTTGTAATTGCTGATCTTTCACCTCTTAACCTAACGACCCTGAGCTTCGTTCTTATGCCTGAAACTGCACAGCTAGTATTGTTAGTAAAATAATAACATCTTTTGATCCTACAAGTGTGTATATGGGTGTGCAGGAGGGTCAGTAGGAGCTGTGAGCACTTGGTGGAAAGAAAAGAAGGAAAAAAAAAACCTCTCCCTGGTTGCAGCTTGCAAATCGAATCGATTGAGCGCAGAGCGAGCTAAAAATAGAAGCCATAAACGCGTGCTGGAGTGGGCGGCAGGCTTCCAGGAGAGAGAGCAAGCGGGATCAATGCTTATGAGCCCAAATGAACAGCAGAAACCTGTTTGAGTTCACACGCGGCCCGGCGGGAGAGGGGAGTGTGGTGGTTGGGGGGGGGGCAGGCGATAGATTGGAGCGGCTGTGGGTGTTCTAATGCTGCTGAGGCTGTGGGCGGGTTGGTGGGCGAGTTATGTCAGAGGATTTGAAGAGGCCGTCTAACACAGCGTGGATGGTCATTCAATGCGCATGATTTAAAAAAAAATGGGAGGAAAATTTATGAAACAATGTAAAGGAGCTACAGAATTACTCCATTTCTGATTGACCATCTTTGCTTCTGAGATAAACAGGCTTAATAATGAAGTAGATGCCAGAATCAAACATTTAAAGGTGATTATTTTTTGCAATATTTTCTTTTTTTTTAAATAATTTTAGGTTGTTTTCATCAGCCAACAAGGACGCTACCAATGTAACCCTGATAAAACACGTAGAAATAATCCCAGGTTATTTAATCCTGTGCTGTAAAAAGAGCCACTGAAATGACTCCAGGTTGTATTAATGCCTTGCTATAAAACGATAAAACCCCAGGTTGCATTAGAAATAATCTCATGTTATGTTAATCCCATGCAATTAAACAAACCATAGAAATAACTCCAGTTTATTTTAATCCCATTCTAAAAAATGAACAGTAGAAATATCCCCAGTTTATATTAAACCCATGCTATGAAAACTGAAACATAGCAATGCAAACACAGGTTATATTAATCCTGTGCTATGAAAAACAAAACATACGACCGCAGGTTGCATTAATCACGTGCTATAAAACAAGCTGTAGAAATAACTCCAGTTTATATTAATCATGTGGTATGGAAATCAGCCATAAAAATGACTCCAGTATGTAACAATTCCTTGCCATAAAATGATATAACCCCAGATTATAGATAATCCCATGTTATAATAATCCTTTGAAATAAAACAAACCACAGAAAATCACTGCAGGTTATTTTAATTCCATTTTAAAAAAAATGAACAGTAGAAATATTCCAGTTTATATTAATCCTATGATATGAAAAATGAAAAATAGAGCTGCAGATTAAATTAATCCTGTGCTATGAAAAATAAAACGGGTAACCCAGGTTATATTAATCCTGTGCTATAAAATAAACCATAGAAATAACTCAGGTTATATTAATCCTGTGCTATAAAATAAACCATAGGAATAACTCAGGTTATATTAATCTTGTGATATAAAACAAATCATAGAAATAACTCAGGTTATATTAATCCTGCGCTATAAAAACTAGATGTAAAAATGACCCCAGGTTATATTAATCCTGTGCAAACCGCCATGTGTAAATATTCCATGGTACCCAGTGGAAAGGGAGTTTTGGAGGCACTCAAATTAGCATTTACTTGTATTATTTGTGGCCCAAATCAGCCCAAAACACACAGTCCTAACTCCACACATTAAAACATGATGCTAATGACACTGCATTCATTTAAGATGGCTGGGTGGATGTTTATAGTAGCTAAAATTACGACTGGATTAAATGTTTCTTCGTTTTCTACCTTTAAGCAGCCAGATGTATTATGTATGGTGCTTCTTTGGCGTGATCCAAGTGTGTAAATTGAGAGGCCACACCCATCTCTGTAATTTATACATCACATTAAAGACATTCAGTGGTGAAATTACATCACCGCACCTCTGCATGTAAAACAAATCCATCAAATAGTACTCTACTCAGTAGCTTTTAGTCAGGTAGGCCCAAATCCAAGATTTCCTCAGTTATAGCCAATATCTCTCCATCCACACTGTGGGAAGGAAAGCAGATTGGCACACTATTGTTAACCAGTCAGAATCCTCACTGCAGCAAAGTGGAAACAACTTCTAAACTACAGGTTATAAAACCAAGGCCAACTAGATATGACAGAGTCCACATTGTTGTGAAAGGAGAACAAATGGCAGACTTGCAATTCTGGAGTTTGATGCCTCGTCAAACTGTATTTCCACCCCTTTGGTCTCAATATCCCATCCATCAGCACAGGTCGCATTAGGAAGCCACGCTGGCTTCCAAGTGACTCAGCAACTTTTAGCTCTTTGCCTCCAGATAAAGGCTCATTAAACTAAAAGCTTTACTGGCCCATCTGAACTTCCTGCCTTTTTCTAAACCAATAACGCCCACTCCACCGTCCCTCCCACCCTCACTCCCTCACTCCTTCTCTCGTCCCCTCAGAAGAGGGCAAGGAAGGGGAAAAAAGATGACATCGGGCTAATTGAACACCCCCGCTCTGATCTCTGAACTCACAGTAAGATTAATGACACTGCTCATTTTTTTCTTGGTTGAAGTCAGGTTCTGTACTCAGTACAGTGCACAATAAGCCCCATTCTTCCCTTTTCTGCCCGTTCATGTTTGTAAACATTGTCTCCTCCCGAGAAAATGAATGACGGACTAAGTAGATTAATGTAAAAACAGTAGGCGGCCTTAAACCTTCGGAAAATGGTGGCTAACGACTTGCAGCTAATCTCACAGCACGAGATAAAATGTATTAGGGAAGAAATATCTGCCTCTAGTGTTGAATGGGTTCCACATTTGTCACACTTAACCTTAAATTCACCCCAGAATATCACGGCAGTATGACTAAACAGGTTCTTTTCACTTGTCTCTAAGTTTCTTCACGTTATGCTCTTAATGCTCTGAGTTAATTGATCTCTAATTTGTTGTTTTTTTTTTTTCTCTTTGATGTCTGAGTGGGCTGCTCTTCTGAGTGGTTCATTTTCAAGTGTGCGTGACATTTATTGAATCACTTTTTATTCATTTTTGCCCATTTTCTATCCCAAATTAGTCATATCCAGCTCTGTTTGGAGAAGCATCTCTATCTCTGCACTCTCAGAAATAAAGGTACAGTACTGTCACTGAGGCAGTGCCCCTCTTGTCACTGGGGTGGAACCCTCAAGGGTCCATCTCAGTACCTTTAGTCAGGGAACATAACTGAACCATAATCCACTGAAATGATATGTTCTAAGCTGTACTGACTCCACACACCCCGTCTCGTCTCCAGGCTTTTATTTTACTGTTCTGTTTTAAATCATTCGGTTATTAAAAGGTACAAATACGAACTTTTCACCTGGAAAAACTTATTTAAGGTTCACAATCAGACCTTAAAACCACTGTTGTACCTTTAAGGGAACATTTACATTGTTTGTACCTTGATGTAAGTGTGAGGTACGAACTCCGAAGTACTAGATAATAACTTGGGGTGACAAGATGGTAGGTACTTGAAGTACGTCTAACTAAATTACACTGAAATGACTGACAGGTGTTAAGCTGCCAAGTGTTAAGCTTATAAAGGACAAGATGGTAATATTATGTCAGTATAATATCATACATTTAAGCAGGAAAGTCAATCAGTACCAGGTAGTTATATAGCATAAAACTATAGCATTTACGAGGATAGGTTTCTGGGATAAGTGGCAAGAACCCAGTAAAATCACAGTAAGACTCACTGATTTCCTTTACAGCCCAGATTCAGTTTTATTTATAGTATATATGTGATAGTTTTTACCCAGAACTTGAATTTAGTTGGATGTAAAAAGCCTGGAGACGAGACGGGGTGTGTGGAGTCAACACAACTTAGAAAATATCATTTGGATTATGGTTCAGTTATGTTCCCTGACTAAAGGTACTGAGACGTACCATTGAGGGTACCACCCCAGTGACTAGAGGGGTCCTGCCCCAGTGACAGATTAGTGCCTTTATCTCTGAGAGTGTGGAAAAGCTCCCTTAGCCAGAAAAAGCTAAAAAAATCACATTTTGTGTTGTTATTTAGACAAACAGTACAAACTGTTTATGCTATTTTTGTCAGATTTCACCAGTGATTTCAAATCTGCTGTAGAAACGTTTATGTGACTTTTGGTTTGGTTTTATACGTCTCTCCACGTTCAAAGATATAGGAGTCTGGTCTCTTTTGGGTGGAAATAACTGCTTGAGAGCATCGCCAAGATGACCATCAAGTGGACAGACCTTCCTATAAGAACTTTCATATGGAGTGTTAGAAATGGGAAAACTGGAGGGGGCTTGAGCCGCTATACGCAGACTGTATAAGCGCCCTCTTGGTTGATGTGTTCTTCAAGACCTGTTTCATCAAGATGGGGCTCAGCCTCTCTCCAGGAATAGAGCTCATAGGTCGACTTGAGTTCTATGAGATTCTTCACTCTTGGGCGCCCCCTTTGGTGCAGTACTCACTCCTGTTTGTTCTCCTCAGTAGCCCCAACCTGTCACATGTCACGACAATTCTGCAAATTCCAGCAGTAAAAGACTTATAATCTCTTTAAGAAGAGTCACATTGTATAATGTGATTATTTTATAATATGAAATGTCTGCAATAATGGAATAACTTGCTATAACAAGGTTGCACAAGCTTAATTCATGTTCATGTTGCTTCTTTTTCCCCTTGAGCAACTGCCACCCAAAGTGCTGGCAAATGGGCCTCCCTACACAGGATACACGCTCAAATAGATCTAATAGATCTAATAGTACAGTTGGACAAAGCAAGCAGGGCGATAAAGATCAGCAACAGTACGATCCATAAAACCATATCCATTATACTGTAAAATTGTTGGCTCAGCTTTGAAAAGTCACTGGCAGAAACGTGCACCTCCTCACCAGGTCTCAGTGGAATAGCTTTCACAAGACTCTCAGAGGTTCTGGTTTCTGAGATCATGGCCTCTACACTGTCTTTATCATGGCCTAATACACTCCTCTCTTCTCCTTGTTCTCAGGTTACGGCCACGCGGCTCCAGGCACGGATGCGGGGAAGGCCTTCTGCATGTTCTACGCGGTGCTGGGCATCCCCCTGACGCTGGTGATGTTCCAAAGCCTGGGCGAGAGGATGAACACGTTCGTGAAGTACCTGCTGAAGCGCATCAAGAAGTGCTGCGGCATGAGGATCACGGAGGTGTCCATGGAGAACATGGTGACGGTGGGCTTCTTCTCCTGCATGGCGACGCTGTGCATCGGTGCAGCCGCCTTCTCCCACTACGAGGACTGGAGCTTCTTCCAGTCCTACTATTACTGCTTCATCACCCTGACCACCATCGGCTTCGGGGACTTTGTGGCACTGCAGAAGAACCGAGCGCTGCAGCGGAAGCCCCTGTACGTGGCCTTCAGCTTCATGTACATCCTGGTTGGGTTGACGGTGATCGGAGCCTTCCTCAACCTGGTGGTGCTGCGATTCCTCACCATGAACAGCGAGGACGAGCGGCGGGATGCCGAGGAGAGGGCGTCTTTGGCAGGAAACAGGAGCAGCATGGTCATCCACATTCAAGAGGAGACGACGCAGAGGAGCCGGCGGAGACGGGAGCAGCAAAGGCAGCAGCAGCAGAGGTACAGGTCGGAGGTCACGGACCTGCAGTCCGTTTGCTCCTGCATGCACTACCATGAGTTCGGCAGCTCAGCCGCTCTTGCTCCGGGAGGTGGAGCGGGAGGAATTGGAAGAGCGTTTTCCCACCAGAACTCCTTCAGCTGCCAGCTGAGTCCAAACCAATACTTTCACTCCTCGGTGACGTACCGCATCGAGGAGATTTCACCAGAAACGCTGAAGAACAACTTCTTGCCTTCCCCCATCAGCTCCGTATCCCCCGGCCTCCACAGCTTCACAGACAACTTACGCCTGATGAGACGGCGCAAGTCCGTCTGAACGAACCCGCCACCCACATTCTTCCCAGTCTCCCCCCATTTTCAATAACAGTATTTATTCAGTAATAGATAAAAAGCGGTCACTGTTGATACCCAATCTGCGTTCCCTGTCCAATCTGTACTACGCATGTCCTGCATGCGTGCATTACATTAGCATTTTACGACTTACGTGACTGATCCACTACGAAACTTTTGCATTCCCCAAAAGTATTCATGTGTATTTTGTGTATTTTTGCACTCTTCCATGCTGGATTAGCATGATATGCTCTTGAACGCAATAGCTTTCGAAACCTCATAGCTTTAAGGCTTGATTAGCTTCGTGAACAGTGTTGCTTTCCACATCTTCCCCTGTATTGGCACATTGCTATAATAATTTTGTAAAACATTGTAAAAACTGGTACAATGTTTTACGATGGTACTACAAGGTTGTTTTTTCGGAGACATCAAATTTACATATTGTTATTACCACTTTATTACATATTGTAATAAGCTCTAAAACCTTTTGTTATCTCTGCCTCCACTTCCGGTGTTACGGTGCATGTTGAAATGACTTTGTTCTTCACTGACGTTGAACAAAGCTGGGCAAACTGTAGATGTTAGACCAGGTCTGTGTGCATATATCTCTCAAGTCCTGGTGCTTTCATTTCTTTGTTTTTCACCAATCCTTAAAAAGAAAGAAATATTTTAAATATTAAGATGAAATATCATCTCTGTCATGCAAAAAACCTTGTATCTCCATTTTTCTTATTGACTTTTTTGCAAAATTTAAAAACTTTAAGTACCCTTTGCATGATGGATAAACCAATAGAAATGGCCCAGAATTATTTGGAAAAACACAGTGTACCTTGACTTCCATTACAATTTAAGAATGTTTCCTTCTCCTAAGAATTTCCTTCTCCTGTAAAATTCCTATTTTGGGGATACAAGCTTTTGTTCCGACAGCGATGATATGTTTCCGTGAGAAAATCGGTCATGAGTGGAGATGTTATAAGGACTGAAAGCTGCAGGAAACATAATGTAATATGATGTAAAGTCGTAAAATGGCAGACACTGCATCGTAAAACGTAATGGAGTGTACGCATGCATGACAATCGGTGGTGTAAATTGGTCATGGGACGCAGATTGGGCACTAACTCTGCTCCTAGAGATCAAGAGTCAAGAGTCGAGAAGAACTTATCTCATCCATATTGTTGCTGTCATATCAAAATAACCCCTTTTAAAAACTTACAAATTATTTTTCACACCATTTGCAAATGCCAGCTGCCCTTTACACTGGGTGAACAATTCATAATGAATTGACCAATGAAAATGGCCTAAAATTTCAATACATTAATGAAGTTAAGAATGTTTGTTCAGTCTCCGTTAAAGCTTACTTTTTTGTTATGACAGTGACAAAATATACATTCGTATGCAGACGTTTGAATAACCCTGGTCAAAAAGAGAAAACAAATTCATGCATCCTCTACAAACATACTTAAATAGGTCATTTCTTTGCACATTTTGGTGCTTATTTTCTATTTATTTGCTGATTTGAACACATTGGAAAAAATATGGAATATAAAATGTGTCATAACTTTTGCACAGGCCACAATTTATGTTTAATCTTTTCCCCCAATATGTTAAATTCAGAAAAAGAACATTAATTGTGTGTTAAAATATGCTGTAAATTGGATGTGTTACTTTATTTTCACATAGAAAATCAACAAAAAACATGCCATTTGACTAGGGTGCCCAAACTTCTGCATAAGAGTGTAAATGGAACAAAGTAATGTTCTTTTAGATTTTTGGTGCAACGTACAAGCCGATATTTACTGGACCACATAGTGTCAGTGACCAAGAGATAGTACACTTAAATACCTTCCTGCAGAGTTTAAGCTTCAACTCTTACACACCAATCTTGATCCAGCTCATTACTGATATGCCCTCAAGTCGTTTAGTAGCTGGACAAAGTTCAAGAGCTCTTTGAGTGATACAGTCCCACTCCTGGTCCAGGAGATCTACCACCCTATAAGTACCCATAATGTTAAGGTTGTTCACCAATTTAAGGGGTCTTCCTGGACCTTTTGCATTATGTGGAGGTCCTGTGAACTTTTAAAAGCTTCTTCACTCTCATTTATCTCATTTGCAGATACAGTTCTCCAAAGAACCATCCACTGAAAGGTTTTTTAGGGAACCAAAAGGTGTTTTTTCCTACAGCATTGTACAAAGAACCCTTTCTGGTCCCTTTAAGAGTGTGCATAAGATTTGGAGTAGAAACATGCAGGAAGGTACTGGACTGGGCAAAGGTCAGAAACCACCCTCATTTATTTAATCTCCAGTCAAAACAGCCATTAAGTACAAGTTATTCTTTCCTCAACAACTAAATATAATATCACATTTTTCAGTGTTTATTCTGGCCACCCTTTACCTTTATTCCAGCTTCCATCCTTTTCAGGAGACTCACTTTCAGTTTCTCTAAGAAATCTGCAGGGATGTTTTTCACACCTCCAAAGTTCAGTCTTAGAAGTTGGTTTACCATTTTCTGAAGTAATCAAACCCATTCAGTGATGTTGAGGTCTGGACTCTGGGGTGGTCGGTCCATTGTTCTGAGAACACCAGCATTAAAGCTTCTTTAGTTTTTCTTCTGTTTTGTCTAAGGCCTTCTTGACAGCTTGACACAGACCCAACATCTTGAGTTGTCTTCTCATGTTTTCAGATCTGAAGCAGCTTGATTTTCTCCTCTCTCTCAAAGATGAAAGCTTTAAGTGCTGTTTATCTGATGGGGGCAGTGTTGGTGTTGACCAGTGTTGCAGGTGGTTGTTAGGAGACCCATTTCCTCTGTAGCTCCAGTTTTGGAAGCTTAGTTGTCCTTTGACTTTCTCCTTCCTAACGCAAGTAGATTATTTTACATCTAATCTCTTCAGAAATCTCTCCTGAAAACTGAATAACTCGTGCTTAATGGCCATTTTTATTGGAAATGAAATAAATGAAGGATGGTCTCTGACTTTTGCGCAGTGCTGAACATCTCCAGGAGGAGGGTTGGTGATCATGGACCTACACTCACACTCAGAAATACACACTGCATCTACAAAAGCTGCTCCTTAACCAAAATCTCATTTTGGCACTTTTCTTTTTCCTTTGTTGGGTTCTCATGATGAGGTTCGTACAGGCGTGCGCTCCAGGTTATTAGAATAATAGAGGAGCATGAACGGGGAGGGATGGAAATCCGATAAAACCCCACCAGTCTCTTAATAAAGGACGAGAAGCATGAAGCATGGATGTTTTTCACAGAAACTCATTTATCTGTTCATCAGCGGGCCGCCGTTTGCCCCCCCACCCCCCCCACCAACCCTTTTTTTGAGCGACGCCCAGAACGAGGCTTGAATTTTACCACCTGACCTTGATATCACACGAGACGACGCACACTCGAGCTTCGGCTACAATACAGAGAGAGAGAGATTATTTTTTACAGACAGAGAAAAATTATACTGTTTTGTCTTATCTAAAGATGACTTCTAGCTGGGGGGAATCTCAAGTGCCACACACCAACGAATGAGAAATAAAATAAACAAAAAAAAACTGATATGAAAAGGACTTGAAAGCATCAGGTTTTATTGTCGTTTCGTTTGTTTGTTTTTTTGTTTGTTTCTTTGTTCCTTAAAGAAGCAATTCCGTGTAGGAAGCTGAGACACTGGTTTTCTTATTTAAAGAAATGCCATGCCGAAATATTCCTCAACTCTAGCATGTGCATAAGTCGTCATTCGACGTGTGTTTTGTTTTTCTAAACTTAATTTATGTCATTTCCTTTGGAGGGAGGTTTTGTAAATTGTATGTGTACGTAGAGATTTTCCAATTGTGTAATATACGGATGTGATTGGGAAGGCAGCGGCGGAGGTCTTCAGGTTTTGCCTGATTAATAAATTTAATAATTGCATGTGCTTTGTTAAAAACTGGTATGCATAAACTGTCAAAAGGGAAAAACAATAGCAACCTTGCCAATGGATTGAATATCAAAAGCAAATAATCCTTTAAGTTTATTTTCTAAAAATAAAACTGTTATTTTTGTTCCTCTCAAAGATGTCCAGTTATCAAACTACTGTTAAGAACGTTGTCTCCATGTCTGGAACATTTCACGAAGACGGTACGACACATTCAGATGACCGATGATGTTTACCAACGTTTGGGTTCTGTAGGTACACAAATGCAGGTCGACGTCAACGACAGTGCTCTGCCATAACTAAAGATGTTTGTATATGGATCAATGACGTGACATCACGGCAAGTCCTATCAAATTATTTTCCTATTAAAGAATTTAATAAATACATGACATATCACATTATCCTACAATACCTCTCTTATGTGAGTGCATTTATGGTGCATCAAAATAAAATTTATTTTAGCCATTTATACCTTTAAAATAAAAAAAGTGTCAAGTGGTGCGACCATCAAACCATACATACTTATTAATCTATTAAAAAAGGCCATTTCTAAATTATTTAGCTTGATTTTATGTTTAAAAGCTTTGAATCATGACATGCTGCAAAATCGGGCAACATTCAGTACTCATTGGAAACACTGTAAATTCTGATTTCCTCAGATGTCATGTGGCGCAACTGACATCAAGGGACTTTTATTCTAAAACACTTGTAATAAAAGGTAGGCCAGGTATGGCATCATAAAGAAGACCCCAAATTAAACTCATGGCGCTACGGTCAGAAGGTCTTTCAGAAATATTGAAAAAATTGTTTCTTAATCAGTCACTGATTAGGCTGGTTTTCATTTGGAGGTTTAAGGACAGATGTTTGCATGGGTGTAAACAGATACTAGTTTTACATGTTTTCAGGAGTCATAAATAATAAATCTGTTATGTTTAATTAATGTGAGGTTGCACCATTTGACATTTTCTGGGAGGTTAAATGATTTAATAATTTATAATTTATGCCATTATAAAAGTTTCAAAAAGCTGAATAGATTCTTGCAGATGCAAAAAGTCACATCATATCCTGTTTAGTAATTTTTAAAATTTGTTTTAAACAGTTTTTTACATTTTCAAATTTTCATTTTGAAATCATTTATTTGTCATTGACCCATATTCAGATGCCCAGGGGTGGAAAATGCTTGAGTGATTGTGCTTTGTTATGATGCTTAAGTATGATTTTTGGAAGATTGGCACTTGAGTATTATTGAAACTGTACACTTCTATTCAGTTACATTTCCAAAATAAAAAACACTTTTATTTACTCGTTAGAAATCTTAAAAGCCAGAGGACCCATCTTAAGTGAATCTTTGGCCTTTACCTTAAGTGAGCTGCGTGAAATCTCTTCAGGGAAATGCTTAAGTCAAAAGTGTTTTAATTTTGGCGCTTAAACTTATGATCATTGCAGATTTTACGTTTAAATGTACAGCTTTTAGACATTTAACTCAGGATAAATATTTAAGGCAGAATCTCTAGCCTGGGTCCAGTTTTACTTTTATACACTTGAGTGTGTTTTAATAACAATGTACCATATCTCCAGTATATTTTCAGCTCCATACTTTCACTTATAATAAAGTACTGCACTTAAGTACAGTTTCTCAGTACTTTTTCCACCCCTGCACATCTTTTCAGAGTCTGTGATCAATAGCAGCTGTATTTATGTTCTCTGAATGAACTGCCTTTGAAGAGAATCCTAAATCGAGATGTCACCTTACAGTTTCTAAGTTTCAGTTGATGAGTATAATTGTGTTATAAAGGTCCTTCAGCACCGATGAAGTAAACGCGGACACTGTAACAAGCTGGTGTAGCTGGAAAAACTACTAACAGCCAAATGAATCAGTGTGAATGGTGGAGAACACATCAGAGACGTCTCAGTCTTCACACACATCCTCTTCACACCAGGCCGAGATCTGGGTTTGTTGGTGTTTGTTGCGTTTCGGTTGGTTGGTGTGAAAGTGGCTGACAGTTCAGTGTTACTGGTGACATTTTAAAAACTTCTCATTCTCAGATTTCGAATGGAAAAGACATTTATATGTTTACTTCTCCTGCAGTTATTGGCAGGATTTATTGAAGGTTTTGCTACCTGGATTCGCTTTACTCTAGTAATTTGGGTAATAGTGATATTAGAAGGGAGCCGGACCATATAAGAAAGATCAGTTTAAACAAGTGTCCCGGTATCGGACAGCTACCAGAAAGTTTTATGCAAAAGTTTGGGTGCATTTATTTTCTTTCATTTATTTATTTATTAAGTGAAAATCAGTTAACACATCTGTACATTTTCATTTCAGTTACTGCCATATTCCCTCAATCATTGGCATATTTCACTCAATTATTAGCATATTCCCTTCAGTTACTGGCACGTCACTCAATTATTAGCAAATTTCAGTGATTGGCATATTTCACTTAGTGATTGGCATATTTCACTTAGGGATTGGCATATTTCACTTAGTGATTGGCATATTTCACTCATTTACTGGCATATTTCACTTAGTGATTGGCATATTTCACTCATTTACTGGCATATTTCACTCAGTGATTGGCATATTTCACTTAGTGATTGGCATATTTCACTCAATTATTGGCATATTTCACTTAGTGATTGGCATATTTCACTCATTTACTGGCATATTACACTCAGTGATTGGCATATTTCACTTAGTGATTGGCATATTTCACTCAATTATTGGCATATTTCACTTAGTGATTGGCATATTTCACTCAATTATTGGCATATTTCATTCAGTAATTGGCATATTTCACTCAGTTACTGGCACATGTCACTCAATTATTGGCATATTTCACTTAGTGATTGGCATATTTCACCCATTTACTGGCATATTTCACTCAACTATTAGCATATTCCCTTCAGTTACTGGCACGTCACTCAATTATTAGCAAATTTCACTCAGTGATTGGCATATTTCACTCATTTACTGGCATATTTCACTCAGTGATTGGCATATTTCACTCATTTACTGGCATATTTCACTCAGTGATTGGCATATTTCACTCATTTACTGGCATATTTCACTTAGTGATTGGCATATTTCACTCATTTACTGGCATATTTCACTCAATTATTAGCATATTTCACTCATTTACTGGCATATTTCACTCATTTACTGGCATATTTCACTCATTTACTGGCATATTTCACTCAGTGATCGGCATATTTCACTCAGTGATTGGCATATTTCACTTAGTGATTGGCATATTTCACTCAATTATTGGCATATTTCACTTAGTGATTGGCATATTTCATTCAATTATTGGCATATTTCACTCAGTGATTGGCATATTTCATTCAATTATTGGCATATTTCACTCAGTGATTGGCATATTTCATTCAATTATTGGCATATTTCACTTAGTGATTGGCATATTTCATTCAATTATTGGCATATTTCACTCAGTGATTGGCATATTTCACTCAGTGATTGGCATATTTCACTCAGTGATTGGCATATTTCACTCATTTTTTTTGGCATATTCACTCAACTACTCAACAGCTAGAAACGGTTTGTTGGTTAATCTTAAACTAGCATACTTGACATGCTAGCCACCAGTTTCAGGTTACTTCTTTTTTTAAACACAATTTTACTGTATCACTTCATTCTGTCCATCAAAAGGTTTTTCTTTAATGAAAGGCTTGTTATTTGATAATCAGTCAGTAATGACTGAGAAAGAACGCAGCAAAACTGACTCATTTACTGCATTAAGTTTGGCACTCCTAATTTGAATGGTTTTGTTTATGTTTTATTCTCAGTCTGAAATATTATGAATCGCACATCTCGAGTCGGAGTCAAGGTGTGAGTCAGTCTACATGCTTCGTCGTAAATGATTTCAGTTCCTAATTGTTACTGTGTTTTTACTAAACAGTGTTTCTTAGCTTTTCATAGATCTGATTCAGATTTTTTTGTTATTGTCTTTTTTTATTTAGCATGTCCATTTTGGCATCCAAGCCTTCACTGACCGTTGTTCATTAACATATTACCTTATTAACCCGATTGGCTTTTACTTAGAAAACACATGAAAACTGCATCACAGAAAAGAGAGGCTGGTTTGCTAATCACTGCTAGTGACTTGAATAGAATTTAATTACCATGCCACACATTTAGCACACTATAGCACAGTTGCCACTGAGTTTCATGAATTTAGCCCATTGTCTTATCTCCATATCTCTTATCACATGTAATTGCAGGCCAATAATTGAGGGATAGGTCTTTACACCATACCAATTAGATTTATAATATACTAATTCTATGTTGTTATATAAGTTATAGCAATATCATTTTTATTCAATGAGATTTAATTCCATTTTTATGGTTAGAGCACAGTGTTAATCTCGGCCTAACCATATGTAAATTTGAAATGCAACCAAATGCATTTTTCCTCCTGTGACTGGATCCTGCAGCTTCCCTAATATATATATAGCAAACCTTCAAAAGCTCTCAAAGCATAACTCGATGAAAATGATTTTCCAACATTGTGTGTGGTTTAAGGGATGGGGGGTCATTACAGCCACTTTCACATTCAATAAAACCAAAAGCAGTTCAAGACACATTGATTTGGCATAGAAAGTTCTGTTATTGCTTTTACTGGAGAGAACTAAGGACAATACATGACTGTACACAACTACAAACACAATAACAGTGAACCTCAAACTGTTTACCCACGAGGAGCATCAACAAACCAGATATTCCTCAACCACCTCACATCTTCCGTTTTCATTGATGAAGAGTCAGTTTCGTTCTGATCATGTAAATGAATGTACATAGCAATCATTTTATAATACTGTACAGTGCATATAGTGTAAGTAAACAAGAAAATCCTTGGAAAACTAAAAAGGCATATTTTCAATTCCTATACCTTTGCATTTTTACAGACTTCAGTGTACCCTGTAAATGCTTTTAAGAGGTTACTACTATCAAGAGGTTTGTACCTGTATGAGGCACATATTTCAAATAAGAAACCATTATATTTTATGAACCTGTGTGCGTATGCATACTGGAACAACTATACAGGTCTAAACCAAAGGGACTAGCCATAACACAGTCCACAGCCTGTTACAGTGTCTCGACAATATTCACTTATACCTGTTTTTACTTTTACCGATACAGATTTGTCTGTTAATCCAGAAGTTGCTTTGTACACTACTGTCCAAAAGTTTGGAATCAATTACCATATCAGTCATTTGTGTTACTTTATATCCAATAATATCTTAGTTACACTTATAATATAGATTTAAATGTTACAAACTATTCACTAAAAGGTATTTTTAGAGGTTGTGTGAATAAGAAATGATTGAATTCTAACAAATATATACTGTTTTTAAACATTTACATTAATTCATAGCCAAGTTTAGTCACGATTATCTCAAATCTGATGCCTTCAGGGTGTTCCAAAGAAGTTGGGACAGTGTGTTACATCACATTTACTTTTACAGCACTTCACAATCATTTGGGGACTAAAGACTATGATCCAATTTTAAATGTATATATTTGTTTGCCATTCTTCTGTTATACAAGTCTTTAACTGCTCAACCACATGGGGACAATTTTTTTATTAATGGGAGATGGATTTGGACTACAGAGAGGCCAGTCTAGCACCTGCACTCTCTGATTATGCAGCCATGTTGTTGTAACACAAGCAGAATGTTTCTCTGTGTTGTCCCTGAAAAAGACGTTGTCTAGAAGGCAGCATATATCTTTCAGCATTGATGGTACCCTCAATGTGCAAGTTAACTAATACCCTCCTATATTTTGACAGACCGTGGATTTTGAACTTTACACTGGTAACAATCTGGATGGTCCTTTTCTTCTTTTGATTGGTGAAAAGTCCATTAACAGTTTGAAAGGTTGATGCGTTAGACCACAATGCATGTTTCCACTGTGCTTTAGTCCATTTGAGCTCAAGCCCATTCGGCGGTGTTTCAACTTTTTTGGAACATATTGCAGGCATCAAGGGCCGCACAGTGGCACAGTAGCACTGTTACCTCACAGCGACAAGGGCCTGGGTTCAATTCCCCGACCGGGTGACTGGAGTCCTTTCTGTGTGGAGTTTACATTTCTTCCCCTGTTTATGTGGGTTTCCCCCACAGTCCAAAGACATTTAGGTGAATCGGAGATGCTAAATTGCCCCTAGGTGTAAATGTATATGTCTGTCTGTCTGCCCCGTGACGGACTGGTGGCCTGTCCAGGGCATTTTCTGCCTTCCACCGAATAAGCACTGGGATAGGCTCAAGCACCTGTGACCCAGGAGGATAAGTGGTTTAGATACTGAGTGTAGGAATTTAGGAGTGTAGAAAATTCAGAATAAGCGTGTATTTACAAAAAAACAATGAATTTGATAAGATAAAACATTTAATTATACATTTACAAATCACTGATTTTGAAGTTTGTCTCATAATTATCTGTGTTCCACAGCTTTCTTGGTCATTTTAGAATCACCTACAGTTCTGTTCATCATTCTGGACACATCGAACAGCTTCTTTAAGTCCTACTAATTATATAAAACCTGTGAATTTGCATGTGACGAGCATGCTAGAATTATTTTACACATCATCTGCAATAAAATTAGTTTTATTTTGTGTAGAACTTTGATTCCAAACTTTTAAACAGTAGTATAAGCTTGAAATTTGGGATTTGTTTGGCTGTAAGCATTAAAACTCTAATGGTCATGAAACTATCAAGCTCTAGATTCTGATATTAGGGAGGACTACATATTGCACTACTGATGAGTGTTAATCCCAAGCAGTGTAATCCATTTTTCAATGTGATCATATGTTGTTCATTGACTTCTATTGATACACATATGACCTGTGTTAATGCAATAGAGAAACCTCTATAAGAAGATGAATCTTAATATCTTTGTATGACCCTGTGTAAAGAATTCAGATTCACTATGGATGCTTTTGTTCTGGATTCATTGATAGTTTCTGATTCTGGACTGAAGAATACATTAATCCTTGTTTATCCTCTTGGGAAGCTTGAGCATATGGATTTGTTTGTTTGTCTTATTTCCCATTTCTTGCGTGTGTGTGGGTGTGTGTCTGTGTGTGTGTATGTGTGCGTGCATGATTCGGTGTGGGCAGTGGACTTTGTCACATGACCAGGGTGAAGCAGTCATGCATTTGAATTAAAATGATGAGCCTCCCTTGCACCCTGCTGAATGCCGAATTGTTGACTGTGTCTACCTCTCTCTCTCTCTCTCTCTCTCTCTCTCTCTCTCTCTCTCTCTCTCTCCCTCTATCTTACTCTCTCTCCCCGCTGTTCTTTTTATCACAGATATAATTGTTGTCATAACAAACCTCTGAAACATCAACTTTATACATTACATGGCCAAAAGTATGTGGACACTCTTAATGATCGAACTCAGGTGTTCCCACCATGTCTGTTGCTAACAAGTGTATAAAATCAACTACACTGCCATGCAGTCTCCATAGACAAACACTGGCAGTACCATGGGTCATACTGAAGAGCTCAGTGACTTTAGATGTGTTCAAAGGATGCTGCCCTTGGAAGCAATGGGAGCAACTGGGAGCAACAACAGCTCAGCCACAAAGCAGCTGTGGTGCAAACTCACAAAGCGAGGTCGCAGAGTGCTAAAGTATATAAAAATCACTCACTACAGAGATCCACACTGCCTCTGGAAACACCATCAGCACAAGAACTGTGTGTCTGGAGCTTCATTAAATGGGTTTCCATGGCCAAGCAGTGTCACACAAGCCTATCATTGCTATGTGCAATGTCAAGCATTGGCAGGACTGGTGTAAAACATGCCACTACTGGTCTCTGGAGCAGTGGAAATGTGTTCTCTGGAGTGATGAATCATGCTTCATTACGTGGCAGTATGGTGGATGAATCTGGGTTTGGTGGCCAGCAGGAGAACACTGCCTACTAGAATGCATATAGCCAACAGTAAAGTTTGGTGGAGGCGGGATAATGGGCTGGGGCTGTTTTTCAGGGTCCCCTTAGTTAATGCTACAAAGACATTTTAGATAATTTTATGCTTCCAGCTTTGTGGCGGCAGCTTGGGGAAGACCCTTTCCTGTTCCAGCATGACTGAGCCCCTGTGCAGAAAGAGAGCTCCATAAAGACATGGCTTGATGAGTTTAAAGTGGAGGAACTCCAGTGGCCTGCACAGAACCCTGACTTCAACCTCATTAAACACCTTTGGGATGAACTGGAAGGTCAATTGCTATCCAAGCCTTCTCATCCAACATCAGTGTCTGACCTCCCAAGTGTTCTTTCAACGGGCACAAATTCCCACAGACACACTCCAAAATGTTGTGGAAAACCGTCCCAGAAAAGTGGAGGCTGTTATAGCTGCAAAGGGGAGGCAATTCCATAATGATGTCCATGGTTTTGGAATGAGATGTCCAACAAGCTCATATAGGTGTGACGGTAAGGTGTCCGCATACTTTTGGCCATATATTGTAGTAGAATGAAAATTATGTTTTAACTTAAATGAATGTTAATGTAATTAAATTTTGTTCCAAGTAATGTTAGATCATTTTATAGGTCCATTCATAATGAATTGTATGCACAATGGTTATGAGGTTTTGTTGAAAGCAATAATATATGAAGTACTGTGCAGAAGTCAGAGAGCATTACGTACAAATTATCCATTTTTCAGGATATATTTCTGAGTATAAGGAAGGAAAAAGTCAAAAGACAAAACAAAAAAACAGGAGTTTCCAAAATTGGAGTTCAAAAAATAAAAAATGCTCCAGAGAAAATGGGGCTCCTAACAACCACCTGGAAGACCCGGTCGACACCAACACTGTCCCCATCAGATAAACAGCACTTAAAGCTTTCATCTTTGAGAGAAAGGAGAAAATCAAGCTGCTTCAGATCTGAAAACATCCACAGGTGTTTCTGTCCATCCTTCCACTGTGAGAAGACGACTCAGCGCTATGGGTCTGAAAGGATGTGTAGCTGTGAAGAAGAACCTCACTGAGAAAAGGAGACGGACACATCAAACAAAGAAGCTGAGCAATGGACTGACCACCCCAGAGTCCAGACCTTAACACCACTAAATGGGTTTGATTACTTCAGAAAATGATCAACCAGCTTCTAAGACTGAACTTTGGAGGTGTGGAAAATATCCCTGCAGGTTTCTTAGAGAAATTGAAAGTGAGTCTCCTGAAAAGAATGGAAGCTGGAATAAAGGTAAAAAGTGACATACTAAATACGGAAAATAGTTATATTTAGTTGTTGAGGCTTCTTTTTAATTTTTCTGTTAAATATGTTTCATGATTTTTTTTCCTGATGCACAAAAAAATTAATAACTTGTAATTGATGGATGTTTTGACTGAAAATTAAATGACTGAAGGGTGATCTGACTTCTGCACAGTACTTTAAGTATAAATATGTGCATACCTTTAGTACACAGACACTGACCATTTCCTTATTCCTTGTGCGTATTTTGCTGTCTTCACTTTAAACTCACAGTGGGCCCATTTCGGACTGCAGTATGTATGTGTTGCACGTCTGTGGAATCTGCAGAATCCAAACTAGATGTAGTGAGCATTCACATTTCCTCTGGGGTGAAGAATAGCATGCTATTTAATCATACGAATAAAAAAAAACCCACACCAAAACTGTTTTTATGCAGTACTGGGCAAAAGTTTTAGGCATCTGGGGAAATAATATGTAAAGCTTTTTATCTGGACAGTAAGCATTTATATGTTTGATAAAACACCAACAATAGAATAAACCCAGAAAAACAAATACACAATCCACTGTGATTCGATGTACTGTGAGTGTGTTAGCTTAACCATTTCCAAAGCTCTTTTCATGGAGGTCTAGCATTTGTATTAACCAATCAGTACCTGCTTTACCTCATCAATCCTTCATTAACCTCTTAAAATCTCAGGCTCATTACATACTAAGGCTCATTATTCAGTAACTACAGGGACTTCAATGCAAACTGGTTGACCTATTCTTAGGTTATAGAAGTGTGTAATAAAACTTTGGGCCTGCCATTTAAGAGGTTAAATAAAATGATAACACTTCATTTGAAGGCTACCTACATAAGGAATTCATTACACATGAATAAGCACTGAACAACATATTTATAAAGCAATAGTATTTATGAACAGCTTATTAATCGCAGGATGACATAAGATATTTTATGAAGTAAATAACATTGTACTGACATAAGGGACCTTAAACTAAAGTGATGGATAGTTTGTTTCATTTATAACACTGTTATAACTGTGTTCCTCTCAAATGATGGAACTTATTCAAGGCTATGAAGAGGCCTAAATGAAAATAGTATATGAGGTGTATATTTTTATGATTTATAAGTGCAAAAGTTCAGTTTTTAAGATGTTACAAAATGAATAAACGTCTATGACCCGTATGCCTATCCCCTTAAAATGCCAGGCTCACTACATTTACTTCATAAAACATCATATGTCTTCTTGCGATCAATGGCATAAGCTGTTCATAAGTACTAAACTATTTTGTAAGTACATAATTCAATACTTATTCATGTGTTATAAAGTCTTGATGCAGGTAGCCTTCAAATAAAGTGTTACCAATTAAATTATATTAAATCATATATCTTATCATATATCATATCTTATATCATATATCTATTATATCATATATCACATATCTTTTGTGATAGAATTTAATGAATCTATGCAATGGCTGGAGTGCAGCGAGATGTCAGGAACCAAACCTGTTCTTCTAACTATTCTTTAAAACCAACATATGAATAACTTTACTGAAAACAAGAAATTCTTGTTACTTTTTACTGTGTTTATGTTCAGTCATATTTATTCTAATGTTATATAGCATTTTGCAGGGCAAAAACAAACTTAATGCTAAGATAAACAGTCCTCATTAACACTTTTTATAGGGGCCTACAGGGGGCACAACAAGCTGTGTTTCTCTTATTGCAATCTACCTCAGGATGTTCTGTATTATTAGTCAGTTTGCAACTGCTAAGCTGTTTCCATTGTATCCAAAGCGATGACACTTATGAAGTGGTTAGCCTTGTATATAGATCTCCTCCCAGTCCTACATCAGACCTGCTACATTTGTGAGGGGGTCTGGCCTTCTAGCTACAGGCAGAAGCTGCCCAGTTCTCCCCCTCCCTCAATCAGTCTTCCCTCATACTACCACCACCATGTTGAAGGCATGGTCTGAACTCACAAGCAGCATATTGCTGTTGTTGGAAGAAAACCTCATATCTCTGTTTTTTACATTTTGGAGTTTTTGACTTATATGAAAATGCTTGTTACCCTTTACATTGTTTGTAAATTTCATGATGAATGGACTAAAAGAAACGACCCCAAATGACTTGGAAAAAAGTCTGGTTCCATTGACTTACATTAAAAGTAAAGTCGGTTTTTCCCTCCTCCTGTAAAGTTACCATTTTGGAGATACAAGGTTTTGTTCCGACAACAACATATATATGCACTATGGGTCGGTTTCCAGGACAGAGATTAAAGGAATGGTTCACTGGGAAGATTAGAACCAGAGTGGTGAGGCTAGCATTGCTAACAAACACTCAATAGTCACCCAAATTGTTTCTGTAGAACTACCTCACCAACACTTCTCTCAACCCACACCCACACTGGGGCAAAGTACTGCACTATTTACCAACCAATAACTCGATAAGTCCGTCCTTAAAAATAAAACATAACGGATTCATCACATTCTGACTTTCAACTCCCATAGAAGCCTCATATGAATGTGAACTGATGTAGGCCACAACCTGACATTTAGTCAATTCTTCAAGGTTTATATGATCAATCTCCATTTATCATATAAAGAATTCAAAATTCAAGTCCTATAATAGGATTAGTGTGCCTCGCACTTTCAACTCTCAGGAGCAATTCATGAAAGTAACGCAATGAAGGACACACTCTGACATTTAGTCAATTTATCAAGGTTCATCACTGTTTGATACAAAGAATTCAAATATAAAAGCCTAACACTTTGAACTCTCAGCAAAAAGCACTGTACTTTTTAAAGCTGAAACTCTGACTACTGAGGCAGAACTCTCTAACGCTGAGCCATTGTATCGAGGGAACCTTTTCAGCTAAAGAAAAATACATCATAGTTCTGCTGGGGCAAGACAGGAAGACCTTGAAGGTAAAATGATATAAACTGCGCGTCGACCATTTTATGCTGAGGCAACAAAGGTTGATTCCACCTTCTCCAACTCCTTTTTCTCATAAACCACCATTATGAGTGCAATTGATTATACACTCCCCATCCGTTTTATTAGAAACACCCTACCTTGCACTTCCACTTACTGGCCACTTTATTAGAAACACCCACCTTGCACTTCCACTTACTGACCACTTTATTAGAAACACCCACCTTGTTCTTCCACTTACTGGCCACTTTATTAGAAACACCCACGTTGTTCTTCCACACACTGGCCATTTTATTAGAAACACCTACCTTGTAGTTTCACTCTCTGGCCACTTTATTAGAAACACCCCTTGTACTTCCTCTCACTGGCCATTTTATTAGAAACACCTACCTTGTTCTTCCACTCACTGGCCACTTTATTAGAAACAACTACCTTGTACTTCCACTATGTGACCACTTTATTAGAAACACCTACCTTGTACCTTCATTATGTGGCCACTTTATTAGAAACACCCACCTTGTACTTCCACTCAATGGCCACTTAATAGAAACACCCACCTTGTGCTTCGCTCACTGGCCACTTTATTAGAAACACCCACCTTCCACTTCTACTTCTACTAACTTGCCACTTTATTAGTAACACGTACCTTGTACTTCCACTATGTGGCCACTTTATTAGAAACACCTACCTTGCTCCTTCACTATGTGGCCACTTTATTAGAAACACCTACCTTGTAATTCCACTAACTGGCCATTTTATTAGAAACACCTACCCTGTTCTTGCACTGACTGGCCACTTTATTAGAAACACCTACCTTGTTCTTGCACTGACTGGCCACTTTATTAGAAACACCTACCTTGTCCTTCCACTAACTGGCCACTTTACTGCAAACACCTGTCTTGTAGTTTCACGATGTGGCCACTTTATTAGTAACGTTTACCTTGTACTTCCTCTCGCTGGCCACTTTACTAGAAACACCCACCTTGTACTTCCAGTCAATGGCCACTTAAAAGAAATACCCACCTTGTGCTTCATTCACTGGCCACTTTATTAGAAACACCTATCTTGTACTTCCACTATGTGGCCACTTTATTAGAAACAACTACCTTACAGCTCCACAATGTAGGTGTAAACTGTAGCCCATCTGTTGCTGCGCAGTTTATCAGCCCCTCTCTACTATAGCAAGGTGGAGCTACGAGGGAAGGTTTCTAATAAAGTAGCTGAGCAGTATACGATCTGAAGGTATAGGGTAAAAGTAAGCTGAGTTAGGGTCAAGAGATGACCCTTTACCCTTTACCTGTGCCTCTGATGATATGGGCACATATACTTTATGGAACTGTTATTTACACTAATGTAGAGGCACGGTAGTATATATCCCTCATTATATAATAAGACTTTAAGTCCTCATTCTGGAGTGATGCAGTGGGGATGCTGAGCCTGAACCTTAAAGCACAGAGAGCCGAGGGTAACCTCAGTATTCCTGAGCTGTACACATCCACAGAGAAGAAAAGCCGTGAGCGAGAGAGGCTGCCTAATACTCGGATGAGATAGAGGGAGAATCAAAATTACCTCTCGCTGAGTGTGAAATCCAAATGAACCTCTGTGACAGCAAGACAATGTGTTTGTGTGAGAGTGCGTGGGTGTGTGTGTGTGTGCAGCGAGTCTATTTATGGAAACAAAGCCTACTGCCTGAGGGAATATTACGACTCTGTGACTTCTGAGAAAAAGGAAAGTGTGAGATGAGATTTGTAAGTACAGTACTGTGCAGAAATCAGAGACCACCTTTTATTTCACCCTTCAGAAAATTACCCAGAAGCATCAACAACTAAATATAATATCTAATTTTCCAGTATTTATTCTGTCACTCTTTATCTTTATTCCAGCTTCCATTCTTTTCAGGAGACTCACTTTCAGTTTCTCAAAGAAACCTGCAGTGATATTTTCCACACCTCCAAAGTTCAGTCTTAGAAGTTGGTTGATCATTTTCTGAAGTAATCAAACCCATTCAGTGGTGTTGAGGTCTGGACTCTGGGGTGGTCAGTCCATTGTTCAGCTTCTTTGTTTGATGTGTCCGTTTCCTTTTCTCAGTAAGTTTCTTCTTGACAGCTACACATCCTTTCAGACCCAGAGCGCTGAGTGGTCTTCTCACAGTGGAAGGATGGACAGAAACACCTGTGGATGTTTTCAGATCTGAAGCAGCTTGATTTTCTCCTCTCTCTCAGAGATGAAAGCTTTAAGTGCTGTTTATCTGATGGGGGCAGTGTTGGTGTCTACCAGTGTTCCAGGTGGTTGTTAGGAGTCATATTTTCTCTGTAGCATTTAATTATTTTGGAATTCCAGTTTGGAGGCCGCTGCTTTTCGCTTGTTTTTCTTTGACTTTTTCCTTCCTAATGCAAGTGGATTGTCTTATCTAATCTACTCAGAAAAATGTCCTGAAAAAAGAGCCTTACAGGGGCCCTTAGAAAAACATGACTTGCTTTTTTTTTTCAGAATATGTCCAAAACAAGAGCTTCGGTTTGGTTATCTGTGCTTTGATTGAGAGGTGAGGCTTTATTTGCTCAAGAATTTCTTCGTCCAAGGTTCTCTCAAAGGTCTTGACCAACACCAAAGTTTAAAGGCATCAATATATTTTTCCTGTCTTGCTTGTTTATTGTCCAGCTTTTACATCCATAAAGAACCACAGAGAAGACCACAGCCTGGATGATTCTGATCACTGACTGCCAATACAAATCATTACATGTGACGATCTTTCAAGCTCCTTCAACCTTCTTCTGACGAGCATCAATCTCTGTCGTATTTCTTGACTGTTGAAATCCTTTGTGGTTAATAACTGATCCAAGCAAGAAAAAGCTGTCCACCATTTCCGCATCTTCTCTATGGTCAAGTTAGTGGTTGTCATAACCTTTGTCTTCTTCATACTAAGCTGAGATCTCATCATTTCACTTAGATCTTTAACGTTCATCACAAGGGTCTTCAGATGTTCCTGATGTTGTGCCATCATTGTCATGTCATCTGCATATCAAAGGTTATTGATGTTATTTCCACCAATCCTGCTCCAGTCCTGTGTATCTCTGTATATGTCCAGCACACAGGTTGGACAAAAATGGTGATAGTGGGCAGCCTTGTCAGACCCTTTTGTCAATGTGGAATCAGTCTGTTTGTCCATTTTCTGTCTGAATGTTTATGATGACAACCGGGTACCAATGTGATGTTTAACTTTGAAAGAAAACTCACAATTTTTAACCAACCACTCAACAGTGGTGTCTTAGTGAGGAAGTGATAATTAACATTAGCAAACTGATCATAAGCTCTTCAAATTTGCCCTGTACCCCTTTATACAGATCACTTAATATAAAATATGAGTTCTACATACGAATAATGTATTAGGTATCCATAGTAACCTCTGAATGAAACACAAATGGCTTTCAATTTTTCAAATTTTGCATTATTTGTACGACAACCTGTATCTTATTGTCTCATCTCACTGTCAGCTTCACATTTTCCGCCCTGAACAGTAATAGCAGTTCAAAGCCAATCTGTTATCAAGGCACTCTGTGCTCTTTAGAAATGTATATTAGGCTTTTTTAATAAACAACTATAAAATATATGACATTATTCTTCACAAGGGGGCCCCCTAGGCAGATGGGGGCCCTGCACAACTTGCATAGTTTGCAGATTTAGTTTGAACTGGCACTGATTTGACGTTTCCTAGTTATGATTTTGGAACAGTCTACTTTGGCTCCTGTTCAAGCTGCGAAGCCTATGCTTACCCATAAACTCCTTCAGTGTGTCTCTGTGCAAATACATTCATGTGTATCTTCGTAGAAGTATAAATCAGCCTTGACATGCTCAGTGCCTTGCTTGGTCACTGCTCGTCGTTATCTTGCAGCTTGCAGCCTCTCAAACAGACATCGAGTGGGTGAGTGGGCTTGAAGCCAGAATTCACCGATTCTTTTTTGGGCTCCAGCTCCAGAACCTCCTGCATGATTTTCTCCCAAGCCGAGAACAGCTGTCCAAATCTTCCCCCTCAAACAATTCAACAGGACTGACCCCTGTGGATGAGGTGGGAGTGGCTCTTTAGGTCATCAAAGCAGCTGAGGCTTCGGTCCATTTCTATGCGCTTTTTCACTGTTCATTACTTTGGGCATAATGTAAAAGTGGTAATTGCTTGGAAATACTATCTTCTGGATTTGCTTGTGTTGATTCCTATTAGCTGGGGGTCTTTATTGTTCTTCACTATCATGTTGTTCACAGATGGCTTACTTGTGACTTGAGTACTGCAGGTGGCCAGAATTTGGAGAATGTCAATAAATCTCAAGTAGTAGTTGGACAGCACTAATTGGGTCAGTTTCTGAATGCTTACATATATTTTTCCCCAACTGCTTGTAAATACCCTTAGTGAGGCATTTGCAAAGTATGTCAAGTCTATTCTCATGGGGCCAGACGTGATCACGCAACGAGAACGCCTGGGGACAACCATGAGACATTTTTAAGCTAAAAGTGGGTGGGAGCGTAGACTTCATTAGGATGGGAAAAAATCAAGTGGAAAAAATCGACTAGAGGAATTTTGGAATTTTAGAGGGGGTGGGCTAGCACAAAAGTTTAAGAAGATGTCTCCAGATGTGTATTATTGTTACAGCTCATGACCCCATTTCAATTCTTTTTTAAACATGCCCTCACCCACTTACTCACCACTCGAAGTGTATAACACTTATGTAACATTTGTGGTGTAATGCCTTTATTTTTGTTGTTAGCTGTGTAGCCGTTAGCATGCTAACTAGCCAGTTAAAGTAAAGTGGTGAAGTTATGTCAGCAGTCTTGTATACAGATGGAGCAGTGTTCAACCTAAAGCCCAGCAAATTGAATATTATATTTTGGAAAGATTATTTATTTTAAAGTACATTTTTGCTTTTGCTTTGTTCACCATCATCGTCAGGTTTGAAGAAGAAAATGCGGCAGGTTGTGATGATTTTTGGGTAATTTGATACTTGGGTTCACTTAGATGGCTCATCTAACACCCTTCACTTGAGCTGATTAAGTAATGAAACTGCCCTTAAGATGGCGCTAGGGATTCCCCCAAGGATAAATGACGAAGTCAAGTGGATGAGGGTTTGTTCAAACTGGTATTGAAACAGGTAGCATGCCACCAGGCCTGGTGATGATAAATGCAGCCAGAATTGAACTATCCATGCATCCACCAATGCGTTTTGTCATAGCTACTCTTCAGAGGTTGGACAAGCTTTATAGAACATTTGCAAGCTGATTCTCACTGTAAGTGGGGTAAGCTGTCACTTCTCCAAGACACCATTCTGTTGTGTAATTGGGGTTTTTAGAGATAAACAGTTGGCTTTTAGGCTGAGCAGACAGTTCACTAACTTCAGTTGTTCTTACATTGCTAGCTAGCTAACATCATAGCCTTCACTGCTAGCTGCTATAGCATGACTGACCTTACTAAGGGATTTACAGATATGCATTTTACAGCATTTATCCCATGAAATTTGCCACATACATTGAGGCTACAGGAAAAACTGTAAGAACATCTTCATGTTTCCTCAAGATACATTATGTCGCTGTCACGGCAAAACCTCATATTTCAAAGATGGCAAATTTGAATGGGAGTTAATGGAGCCAGATTTTTTTTCAAGCCATTTTGGAGCATTTCTGTTGCTCTATTTATTATGAAGTTTTAACACATTGTAAAGGGCTGCTGACATTTTAAAATTCTGTAATTAAATAAAACAGCAAAAATGGAGAAGCAAGATTTTGTTCTGACTGTGATGATTAGCAAAGACAAAAAGAGGCATAAATCTTTGGATTTAAAGGCTACACAAAGTCTCTATAAAGTTAGTAGATACTTCAGTCATAGATGTTTGCTGTAGCTGTAATGCAGTTTATTATTTTATGAATATTTGAAGCAGTTATTTTTTGATGCTGTCAGCACAAAATCTTGCTTCTCCATTTTTGTCATTTTTTTACATAATGTAAAATTGACAATTTTTTGTAAAGATTAAAGGATGAATAGACTGGTAGAAATGATCAGAATTTACGTGGACTTGTAAACTTGGAACAAAATGTATTTATTAGTGGTATCAAAGTTAACATGTTAGTAATGTGTTCACATGACAAATGATTGACGCCACCATCGCCAAGTGTCATCGACATATTTTTTCGTAGTTTGACCCTTAGTTCCAACCCGAAGCACAGCAGCTTGCATACAAATGCTATAGAATCTGCAACTATAGCATTCAAATACACCCTTGGCCACACAACGCCAAAGCATAATAGATTCCCATGCTTAACAGTTGGCAAGGAGTTCTTTTCATCAAATGCTGCTCCTTTTCTCTAAACATACCTTTGGTGATTGTGACCAAAGATTTCCATTTTTACTTCATCAGTCCACAGCACTTGTTTCCAAAATCCTCTGGCTTACCTATTTGTTGTTTTGCATACTTCAGATGTTTCTGACTTTTGTGATGAGGTCACAGGTAAGGTTTCCTTCCAATGACTCTTTCATTCATATCACAGAACGGCACACCACCACACACCATCACACCCTTGTCAGCTAAACCTTCCTGCAGGTCCTTTCTGAGAGTTTTCCAGATGTTGCCTTGACTCCCACAGTTCCGCTTCCTTTTTAAAATCTTTTTATAACCTTCCCCTGTTTTGTAGTCATCAGTTAGAGGGGCTAATTTAGTACACTTTTTTATGAATTTATCATGCTCAGGAATTGTCTGACAATTCCTAATGAAAATTCTTGACCTGTCTAGCCAGTTCTAATGAGTTCATTACAGCCTAATGAGTTATTTAAGTTATTTAAGAGACTTTACAACTGGAAGGGTGCCAAAACTTTTGCACATGCCACAATTACAGTTTTGTTGTTTTCTATTTGATAAAGTGATAAAGCTCATTTTCTCCTCTCATGTAACTATAGCAAAATGCACTGCTTTGTAAGTGGAGAAAAAACTTTATTTAGCATCAACTTCGATTAATCGCGATGAACCACATTAATTAATCACAAATATTGTAAAGTTCTAGGTTTTACATTACTCTGATTTAAAAGTAAAGCATCTTTCACACCCGTACAAAATAAATTTCATTTCAAATTAAATTTACTGATTTTGACAAACTCTTTACTTTTTCTCATTAGCATCAGTGGGAGTTTAGCCTATGGTCAGTAAAGCTTGTCTGACCTCACAAGCTTAGCTATGAAAGAACACCTTCGTGGGCGGAGCATGTGTAGGTCAATTCACTGCTTCTTTTTTTGGGCTCTGGCTCCAGAGCTTCGTGTATGACATCACGGCGGCGGCTCGGCGCAGCTGGGTCCCGCCCTGGGGAGGGGAGGTGGGGGCGTGCGCTGCCGAGCGCTATTCAGCTCCCGCTGCTCCCCGCTAATTAAGCTGTCAGGGCGGCGGGGGGGAGAGAGGAGAGGGCGACAGCGTAAGAACAGTGGTGGGCTCAGAGCTCGGGCCCCCGCGCTCCATCCAGCCTGTAATTTAACCGCAGCTCAAGTGAGCGCTTCACACGGCCAAGCAGCCTGAGGAGGGGCCGCTAACTTAGTCTGTAGATATGTGGCACTGATATGATCAGATGTCTGCGCAGGTGGTCTGAGAAAGAGAGAAAGAAAGAGAGAGAAAGAGAGAAAGAGTCTTTTTTTGTATGAAACACAAATATTCGCCCACTCTCTTGAGAAGATGCCACTGGGAATGCTATGTTGTTTGTACAAGAGCCTGCAGTTTGAACAGACAGTCTTTTGACTGCCTTAAATGGATCAAAGCATTCAATTGGACACAAAAACCAAAAGAATGCACATAAAAAAAAAAATAAATGAAACGCCGTCTACCGAGACAGATTGAATTAAGTTATTTGCTTATGTTGCCTCACTATAAATATCATTATGGACATTTTGGATTGAGGTTTCTGTAACTCTACGTTTTGGCTAATTCCCAGAATTGCTCTCTGTTCACCACTACATGCCCTATTGTGGCCTTTCTTCTTCATAAAGGAAGCTTTTTCTGAAACATGTTCTAATAGGTAACTTGCATTTTAAATAGATGAGGGATATCAATTAAATAGATGAGGGATATCAATATCTCCAAAAAAGTAACTTTACAGGACGAGCAAAAACACTCTTACCTTCCACTGTGAGTTAACATAGCAAGACTTTATTCTTAGTACTTTCAGAGCATTTCTGTTGGTCCAGTCATCATGAAATTTTGAGTGTAAATGGTAACACTTTACTGTAGGGTGCTGTTCATAAGGCTACAAGACACCTACATAAGGTTGTCATGACAAGTGACATAATCCTACGTAACTGTTCATAAATGCTTATTACAACAGAAATCATCTGTCATAAAGGCTACTTTAGCTGACTTTGATCAAACTTGGCCAATTAAACCTTTATAGCAAATGAAGCGTAGTGGAATAAGCATTTATAAACAGTTACGTAGGGTTATTTAAGCTATCATGACAAGCTAATGTAGGTGTCATGTAACCTTATGAACAGCACCCTATAGTAAAGTGTTGTCGTGTAAATAGCTGCTGCTGTTTTCAAATTCAAATATAGCAATAAAATATAGCAATAAAAAATGGGGAAAAAATTGGGATATAATGTGCTGTTCCAGCAGCAATGATATGGAATATAACATAAGTGCTGTTCAAAAAGAGAGCTCTCTTCATTTATTTAAATTCCACTCAAAATTCCCTTTATTCATTTATCAGCATGAAGAAAAAAGCAGAAAACAAAGTAATAATACAGAAAATAATACAGAAGCCTCAATAACTAAATATGATATCAACTTTTTCAGTATTTATTGTGTCACTCTTTACTTTTATTACGGCTTCCATTCTTTTCAGGAGACTCACTTTCAGTTTCTCAAAGAAACCTGCAGGGATATTTTTTCACACCTCCAAAGTTCAGTCTTAGAATTTGGTTTAACATTCAATGATGTTGAGGTCTGGGCTTTGGGGTCGCCAGTCCATTTTTTAAACACTATCTTTTACATGCATGTTTTCTTCTTTGTTTTTCTGTTTCCTTTTCTCAGTACCTTTTATGAAAATGAATTACTTTGTATTCAAATGTATTAATTAATTGACTTGTTAGGACTGGTCAAGCAGGTCAAGATTTGTCATTTTCAATTGTGTGCTGAAGCCATTTCCAGAGATTCTCTGACTCTTCAAACTTTGTTCTAACACTCATCAACCATAGGTTAATCTACGAAGCTGGCTGGGGATCTGAAAATGAAACTATTTAATGATGACAAAGCAGGGGAAGTTTATAAAAAATATAAAATAACTTTCACCTCACAGTTTGCAATTATGCTTGCACAAGCCTTGATCTGCATGGAAGAGTCATCAGACAAAAAGCTCACCTGCGACCTCATAACAAAAGTCATCATCTGAAGTATGTAAAACAAAATCTAGATAAACCAGTGGCATTTTGGAAATAAGTGCTATGGACTGGTAAAGTAAAAATCAACCTCTTTGGCCACAATCAGCAAAAGTAAGTTTGGAGAAAAAATTAGCAGCATTTGATGAAAAGAACACCTTGCTAACTGTGAAGCATGATGGTGGATGTATTATGCTTTGGAAACATTGCACAGGTAGATGGAAGAATGGATTCCACTTAAAATCAGTGAACTGTGTAAGCAAATGTAACAGAGTCTGATATATGGCCTTGCACATATGTATCAGATACATCTCAAAATATATGTGCATATGTGTTGTGTACATATATGTAAGACTCAAATATTGGACATATATGCATAATGGATAATACGTATATGTCTGAAAGGTGGAGGAATTCATATATGCATAATATATGGATCATATTTGTCTGACATTTGGTTTAATACATCCCATTACAGTTATAATTTTTACTATGTTATCTGTTTGCTTTTAAATGTTAAATTATTGGAATTTTTTAAAATTTAGTTTAGGGTTTAATGATTTTCTAGCAGAGCTTACAATGCGCATACTTAGTTTAGTTTGCTTAGTTTAAAGAAAATGCATAAAAACCCTGTATTCTATAATATCTATGACATCAAGCTAGCATATATGAGTAATACATGCCTTCCATATGTGACAAATGTTTTCGATTACACATTGTTAAATAGTTGTGTTATGCGTATATGTTTGTATATGTTGATATATGGCTGAAATATATGCCCCATATTTGATTTCAAATATGTTGGCAAATATGTCACATGTCAAAATGTTATAAGGGAAATCCATATATGCTAATATTTGCCATATACTTGAAATCCACTTACTGCCATATCAGATTTACATATGGGAGTCAAGAAACTGAGGCTGGATTCATCAACAGGACAATGATCCCAAACACACCTCAAAATCTACCATGAACTATTTCAAGTTGAACCTTCTGGAATTCCTTAAATGGTAATAGAAAGACATTTTTTACTAGATCAAATATAAGGTAGTATTACAACTTACAGAAAAATGACATTTTTAAAATACTTTGCACATTTTTCACTTTATACATCAACAAAATATGAAATTTTGCCAGAGGTGGCCTAACTCTTGCACACAACTGTATCTGCTGAAAATGAATAGCTTGTACTTAATGGCCATTTTGACTAGAAATTAAATAAATGAAGTGGCCAGGTGGTCTCTGACTTGCATAGTACTGTATTTCAGTTTCCTCCAAACCTGCCATATAGTCAGTACAGGGCAATCAAGCCATTAGCTCATGCAGTGCAAAGTAAACTTATTAGGAGCAGAGCGGCATTTCAGATTCAGCCTTTGTGTGTGCCAGCAAACACAATTTGCATAAGAATGAAAGCAATTTCTGAAAATGTGCAACCTCTGATTACATCTCTAATCACCAAGCCATCCAGAATGCCACTGCTGGTAATCTACTGCTGTCTCTTCATACATACATGTGATATCTGTGCAGCATCGCTAGATACAAAAAAAGGCTTCTTTATTTAATGTCACTGTTCAAAATACATACACTCTTAAAAATGAAGAGCTCAAAAAGATCCATCAGTGCAGAAGCTCAAAACTGCACTTACTACAGCTCCACTGTTGGTCTTCTATGAGACTCACCATGGTGTCAGTAAACGCTATTAATTGTGAGCTTAGAGATGTTCTGCTCATCTTTATATAAATAAAGGTCAGAAAATGATTCTTTTTTGGCTCCCTGAATAACCTTTCAGTGAATGGTTGTTTCAAGAAACGTTTTTTTTTAAATCTGTAAATGAGACATGTAAATGTCCCCTACTGGACTGGGGCCTTGCTGTGGTGGAAGGGCTTGTGTGGTCTAGGGGTCTTCAGAGCTAAGTCGTCTGGAGCAGTATGCTCCTGGTAGGGTCTCCCAAAGCAAACAGGTCTTGAGTGAAGACTCAGACTAAGTCAATCCAATACCTCCATGACGAAGGGACAGAAGAGATCATGTATACTGCCCAGGAGAGGGTTACCAGGACCTACCCCTACAGCCAGGCCTGGGGGTAGTGTTCCTCGGCGAGCACCTGGTGGCCGGCCAGCCCACATAACTCGGTCGGGCTCAGCTCGAAAAGGCAATGTGGAAAGACCATCTGGGCCCACCCCCCCAAGGTCCGGTATGGGGGACCGGTGCAGCGGCATTTAGGCGGTGGGAGATAGCAGGGAGGTCCATGGACCCCTTGCGGCAGAACCGTGACTCTACCTGGATTAAGAGGTTAAAGATGATGGTGATGACGTGTAAATGTCAAGAACCTTCTTTAAAATTCCAAGAACCACCACATAATGTAAAGGTTCTAAACATGAACTAGTTATAAGCTACATTATTCAGACCTGCCTACCCCAAACTCCGACTTCTCCTTCTACACACACTAAATAACTTTTTCTAAAAACTTTTTCATCATTTTCATCTTCTTCATTTCTTACTCCTATTTATTGTTTGTCCGTCAGGCTTTGGTCCATGTGAGCCAAAACCATGCAGACTTCAGCATACTACCTCTTTAAACACACCTAAATCAGACCATCAGCTAATTACCAAGGCCTTCATGAACTGAATTCAGGGCGTTAAATGAGGATAAACGCTGATATCCACAGCACTTTGGCCTGGAAGGTCCCCAGTTTGACACTGAGGTAACCAAGGTGGATCTCTAATAATCCAATGAAAACTGGAGAAAGCATTTATCTTACATGTGATATAATCCTGACAGTCAATATGTTACAAATGAATGCTAGCTAAGTAAGTTAATTAAGTACAAGTGGATAGAGATTACATAAAACTGAAGTCAACTTCCACTTTAAATGATGTCGCAGTTACTTTCAGACGACTGTACTGACTGAGCGTGTAACTGCTGCACAGTTTAAGGTGAAATGGAAATCTGAATGAGAAGCTAACATCAGAGATTAGCGTATCAAATTCAGTGCGACGGTGTGAATCCGGTACTGGCTGACACAACCGGCAGAGCTCTACAGAGTTCATTACTGTTTTGCATGAAGCAATTTTCATGCGTGAACCATATGAAGGAATGTGATGGACAGCAGCGGCAAGAACTGCAAAAAACCAAGGAGGCACCAAGAAGACAAGAATGAGAGGATGAGGACATATCCGAGCAGGTGGGCAGTGAGAAATGCTGACCTTTGTTTAGCTAGCATTAGTTTGTATCATACTGACTGTCATGATTACATCACATTTGAGATAAAAGTTTTTGCTGCTTTTCATTTTATCATTAGTGAGCCACCTCAGTGTAGCAGATAAATAATAAATGAGTAAGAAATGAAGGAATTGAAAATGCATAGATTTTAGAAAAAGGCAATGCTGTGTGTGTGTGTGTGTGTGCGTGTGTGTGTGTGTGTGTGTGTGTAGTTTGGGGTAGTCCGGTCTGCATCATGCAACTCCCAGTCAGAAAACAAGTCTCACTCTGGTCTTGTCCATAAACATTACATTCAGATTCTCTTCAGTGTCATTTTAAGAGCATGTTCCACTCCCCAGTGAGTTTCGCGTGTGAGTGTTTGATTTTAACAGTCCCAGATCTCTCACAGTTCCAGTATTACATCAGACTTACTTGCTCTGTGGAGCATATGACTGCTGCAGCCTCTGCAGTGAGGAACTGACAACCTCTCAACTCACAAGACTTCACCCAGCACCACTCACAGAAAAGAATATGTTTCTGTCATTTTTTCCTTAAAATTAGATATTTTTTTCCCATTTCAGCATTCAGTTGTATTTTATTTCATACTGGGAAGTTTACAGTGTCCAAGATAACGTGGTACACTGATCAGACATAACATTATGACCACCTCCTTGTTTCTATGCTCGTTGTCCATTTTATCAGCTCCACTTACTATATAGGTGCACTTTGTAGTGTGTGTTGCGCTGGTCTGAGTGGATCAGACACAGCAGTGCTGCTGGAGCATCCCAGAGAGGCGGAGTCTTTCAGAAGTAAAGATGAGGAGAGGTTCACCATTCTGTGAAAGACTGCACGAGCAAATACTGCAACAATTCAAGAAGAACCTTCCTCAACATAAAATAGCAAAGAACTTTTGCTTTTCTTCACCCAGTATTTGCTGGCTGTTATCTTTGGGCCCTAAAAACAGACATGATTCTGTAGAGGAAATCACTGCATGGGCTCAGAAACACTTCTGAAAGCCACTGTCTGTGAAAACAGTTTGTTGCTGCATCGACAAATGCAAGTTCTCTAACTCTAAAATGCAAAGATGAAACCATATATGAACAGGATCCAGAAACACTGCCACCTTCTCTGGGCCTGAGCTCATTTTAAAATGGACTGTGGGTAAGTGGAAAAGTGTCCTGTGGTCCAACGAATCAACATTTGCAGTTTTTTTTTGCAAATCATGGACACTGTGTCCTCTGGGCTAGAGACCACTCCGCTTGTTATCAGTGCACAGATCAAATGCCAGCATTCATGATGGTCTAGGGTGCATTAGTGCACATGTCATGGATGACTGGCACATCTGTGAAGACACCATTAATGCTGAATGATATATAAATGTTTTGGCAACATATGCTGCCAACCAGATGACGTCTTTTTCAGGGAAGGCCTTGATTATTTCAGCAAGACAATGTCAAACCACATTCTACATTACAACAGCATTGCTCCATTGTACAAGAGTCCAGGTGCTAAACTGACCTGCCTGCAGTCCAGACCTGTCACCACTGATCACATTTGGCGCATTATGAAATGAAAAATACAACAGAGACCCCGAACTGTTGAGCAGCTGAAATCCCATATCAAATAAGAATGGCAAAACTTTTCAATTTAACAAAACTACAGCAGTGTCTCCTCAGTTCCCAAACACTTACAGAGTGTTGTCAAAAGAAGAGGTGATGAAACACAGAGGTAAACAGGCCCCTGTCCCAACTTTTTTGGGAGGTGTTGTTGGCATCAAATTCAAAATGGTCATATATTTTTCAAAAAACAATAAAATTCCATAGTTTCAACATTTAATATATTGTCTTTGTAGTATTTTCCTTTAAAAATATGGTTTATATGATTTGCACATCATTGCATTCTATTTTTATTTACATTCTGCACAGCGTCCCAACTTTTTTTGGAAATGGGGTTCTACACTGAGCAGAGGGGTTCCATGCTCCTTCCCCATGTACAGATTAGCTGAAGAAACATCTGAGCTGCAGCTGTTGATAGGACAATTAGGCATTATAATCAGGCCTTCCATGCCGTCATGTCTTCCATTCACCCAATGTTGCTACTAGCTCCTGACGTGACTTGGTGAACATGGCAGTTGGATCCACCCCTTCAACTCCAACACATCTGCCTGAGGTTAAGGGTCATGATAGTTTGGGGAGTTGGTCAGCTTATGTGTGGCAATTTGAGATGGTTGCAGCAGTAGCAGGGTGGGGGACAAGGTGAAGGCAGCGCAGTTAGCCTCAGCACTAGAAGGGCCAGCCCTGCAGGTACTGTAAGATCTCCCCGCACATGTTGGTCTGACTTGGCGCAGCCTCATTGCCAGCCTAGGAAGGCAGTTTGATGAGTGTGTGGGGCCCATGTGCGTTGAAGAGAAACTCGATCAGAGAGTGTGCCAGCGCAGAGGGAATTTTGGCCTGCTCTGACACGGAGAATAAACTGGGGGAGAGTTTGAGGCAGCAGCCCATGATAGCTTGGCTTTGGATGCATTCCTACAGATGGTAAGGCCAGTAAGGCTCCAGCAACAGTTGTGGATTGGTATGTCAACTTGCTTGGAAAAGGCTTTACAGTGGGCAGACGAGATGGAGGCGATTTTGGCAGAGTATGCAGGCCGCAGCCAGGTTTGTTCAGCGGTGGGGGCGGACTGCAGTGACAGTGAGTGCAAGGAGGAAGAGGCAGAGGGGAGAGCTTGTCCTCAGCGTGGAGACACTGCAGCGAACAACACAATGGTACATGGTGGAAGGGCTCGAAAAGGAGATGGCATGCCGTGCACCCCCAGAGTGAGGGGGTGTACGCGAGGAACAAGGGCTGGGAGTTTCAATTAGCGGAGGAAGTCTGAGTGTTTAACCCCTTAAACAGCTTTGTGTAGTAAAACTTTGGGCTGGCAGGCCCCCAGTTTCACTACATACTTCTAAAACCTAAGAATAACCTAAGAACAATCTAAGAATAAGTTAGTCCATGTAGTTACAGAATAATAAGCTTTAGTGTGTCATAAGCCTGGAATTTTAAGGGGTTAATACATGCTTCCCCCTAAGCAGGACCATGAACGGATGGAAAGGCTGCCACACATGGTGTATTAGATGCGCCCCCGAAGGACCACAACACCCTGACGGCTTCAGCAGACAGCCCAGAGGCCAAGCCCATGGCGATGCCAGATAGCCCCTCAGGCAGAGAGCTCTCAAAGAGGAGGTGACGGACTCCTAGACATTTCAAAGGCCTGGTCTGGTGGTACTGGTAAGCAGCTCATGGATTCCTGTTACAGTGGAGGCTCTTGAGGGGAAGTGGAGTTTTCCACTTTGCTGTTTCTTTTGTTAGTTTGCTGCTCATTGATTTGCTCTGTCCAGTTTAGTATGATCACATCAGCACAGTGTTTTGCTAGTAAATGATGATAAACAAATTCCAGCTGAAAGCAGCCGGAAATAACTTTTAGTTAGTTTTACTTTTTACTTAGTTTTATCAAGACAGTGGTCATCTGAACTTTGAAAGCTGTACAAGCTGAACAAGAGGACTACAGTCGTGGAGTCAGGAAAATGTGTTAACAGTGGTAAAGAACATTAGTTTTTGGGTATATATATATATATATACATTACACCTACAAGAGCGCCCTTTTATGACATCCCATTAAATCCATAGGCATTAATATGGAGTTGCACCAAATATCTATCTAATTTTTTTTTTTTTTTTAAATAAATGTCTTCTTACAGTGCTGAGGGCTGTGTTTCCTGCTGAGCTCAGACACCTTTTTCTGTTGCAGTGTCCACTTTCAGCAGTTTTCAACTACATTTGGCTGCTGGGTCCAAAACAATGGTGGGGTCATACACGGCTTTTGGCAGTCCGGTTTCACAAGAAATGTGTCACCTGTGTTCTGTGGATGTTGGGTTCTCATTCCAGTCTGCTGGCTATAGCAGAATGCCTGCTTTTGTTTTTCTGTGACATCCACTTGTATGACCTTTAGAGGGTCAAACCAGTTTAGGGGCCTGATTTTCTCCCAAGGTAAGAACAGCTGTCCTAATCTGCCTCCCCACCGACAGTTCAGACCTGGCTGACCCCTGTGGATAAGACGCGAGCGGCTGTGTAGGTCAACAAAACAAGCAGAGAGTCTTTCTGCCTGAATGTTTTCCTTCACTATTTGCACTGCCTGCCCATTACTCTGACCATAACGTGGACCTGTGATCACGTGGATGAAATGATGAAGGTCTGTGCAGCAACAGTTGTGTTTGCATTTATGACTGAATAGATGCAAAGATAAATGTTAGTACAATCGTCTGTACCATGTGTTGCATGTCTACCATTAAGGTTTGCTGAGATGTTGGCTTCTGTTTGATGCTGAAGAACATGCACTGAGTAATGTTTAGAATAGCCTGTCATGTCATGTGATAATGTGATAACAATAGATTTTATGACCATAATTTTGCCCATTTATCTGGCAAACTGGATCATTCTATTACGGGCAACATTTTTTTTTTCCTTTTGTGAGAATTAAATCGTTTTTAAATAGTGCTCTGTATTATGAAAACTCATTCCAACCATGTAGAGGAGAAAAATATTATTATTTGGGACAACATATCATTATTTACAAGTCAACATTTTGAGAACAGATGTGATTATTTTGACATAATAAGTCAAAAGTCTGACATAGTAAAATGCTAAAAAAATTAGTTATTTAAAAAAAAACTAGGTCAAACTTTTGAAAAATTAGCCATTATTTTGACTCAATATGCTATTATTTCAAGATACTAAGTCAAAATGTCGAGAAAATAACTCATTATTTTGAAATACTACGTCAAAATGTTGAGAAAATAACATTATTTTGAAATACTACGTCAAAATGTTGAGAAATCATTTCGAGAAATTGTCAACCTTAAAAAAAGCCATTATTTTGACTTAGTATGCTTTTATTTTGAGATACTAAATCAAAATGTTGAAGAAATAAGTCATTATTTTGAAATACTAAGCCAAATTTTTTCAAAAATAAGCTTTAATTTTGACATCGTATGCTATTATTACGGGATACTAAGTCAAAATGGTGAGAAAATAAATGATTTTGAAATGCTAAGTCAAAATGTTGAGAAAATAAGCTGCTATTTTGACAATGTATGCCTTAATTTTGAGATACTAAGTAAAAATGTTGAGAATATAAGCTACTATTCTGACACAGTATGGCTTTATTTCAAGATATTAAGTCAAAATGTTGAGAAAATGTAAAATACTAAGTCAAAATGTTTAAAAAGAAATCATTTTGAGATTCCACGTCAAATTTTTTGTTTAGAAAATAAGCTTTTATTTTGACATATTATACTATTATTTTGAGATACTAAGTCAAAATTCAGGCAAATAAGGCATTATTTTGAAACACTAGGTCACAATTTCTAGAAAATGAGCTATTATTTTGACATAGTATGTCATACGTCATGTCAAAAATGGTCAAATTAAAAAGAAATTGACATGCTGCTGTCAAAGACAGAGAATGTGAAAAAGGCAATGTTTTCTACATTACCTCACAGCTTCTATACTCTATATATGTACTTTCTATGAGGATTTCTAAAGTTTCATTGGTGCTACTGCTTTTTTTAATCCATAAAAAGCAAGCATAGCCCTGCATAATGACCACTGAACTCACCTGTGTCATTCCCTGCTAGCTGTGGGTCATTATTGCTCTTTACTACCACTACAGTGCTGATGACCCAAGTACTGCTGGTGGTCAGGAGTTGGAGAATTTCAATAAATCTGGAGTAGCCGTTTCACACTGTAGGCTAGGTTTTCTTTCCACACTCATACAATAGGTCAATTGCAGCAGTTTTCATCTGTGCTCTGGAAGGCAATTCACTAGTGACTCTTTCCTTTGCATGTTTTTGTTCTGTCTGCTGTGTTTGAGTGTAATCTTCAGGGCGATTCTGGGCCACCGCACAGACTGATTGGCTCTCTCACTGCTCTTGACTGGCCCTAAATGGCCTCTGTGAATCCTCTCTAGGATATTTTTCCTCACACTTGTTGAAATGACCGCTGGTTTATGTGTCTCTGACAGCTCCCCACGCACCTGGTAAAAGTCTCTTATTGCCTCTGCGATTTTCTCAGCGAAGTCGGGCCGCTGCTTTGTGATGAGGGGCAGCACTGACTGCAGCTGAGGGTCAGCTTCTGTATTTAGCCCGTTCTCTTCCATTCATCACGGAGTCACTCGCATGTTGTTCATGTTGAATTCAATATGTGCGGTCATGTCTCCTGGAAAGAGCTTCTGCTAATGAGAATATTTCCTCCGGTGCTTACTATGCGTAGTGTCTGACACATAATGGGAATGCTGTCCAGGGCCTGGTAATGAGGGGCAGTAGGGGCCTGTGGTCAGCGATGAGTCTTAGGCTGGCTTTACACAGTGAAACTTTTATGCAACTAGTTGCATGCAACATGTTCATGCAATTTGACAGTTAAATGAAGCAACTTAAAACCAGTTGCATGCAATGCATTGAATTACTCCACTAATTAGCCTATTAGCATCTCGTATTTTTTAATACATCATATCATTGTAGTTGTATAAAGTCATCTGTGACATCTATCTATCTATCTATCTATCTATCTATCTATCTATTTGTCTATGATGCTTTACTATATATTTGACTCTTATAAAATTGATAGTTCTGGTCCTAAAATCTGATTGGCTGAGCTGCGTTTGAGGCTGTTGTAAAATCCACGATATACACACACTTATGACCACCTCATAACAGCTGAAATGTATATTTAATGTTCTTAACTAGAACTAGGCAGGTCAGCTAGCTAACAGGCTAAAAGAGCCAACAGCCTAAACAACTCTATCATTAATATCACAGACTTGAATTAAAGCACTTACAGTATGATTTACTGTAAAACTGCAGTATAAAAGACTAAAAATGTCACTTGAATGTTTTACACACTTCAAATGTCCTTGTTTCAGTCAGAAATCACGTCAAACCCAGGCTGAATCCCGAACGGCTCTGTACTCCCTAAATAGTGTTCTAGCTATGAAAGTTTAGATATTCTAGCCTCTACAGCCAAACAGTGCATCATGTATGGAGAGTGGATGTGTCTGAGTCCCACATGACGATTTCTTAGCTGTATTTTGCTCTGTTGGGCTGCAGGATCCAGTATTTAAACTCCTACGTAGTGCACTATGTAGGGAGCAGGGAACTGTTTGAGATTCAGCCCCAGCGTGAGAAGAGGGGCAGCGCTGGATTGGCACTAAATAAGCCTCACTGTGTTAATTTGGTGACCAAAAAGTACCTATAAAGCAAAAGGATTTGCATTAAACAGTGCTGAGTCAATATATGTTCATTGTTATACAACAAAAAAGTTAAAAGGTTAATTAAATGACTGCAGTTTACAGCGATGGGCAACTGAACATTCTCCTCATTCAGTGGTCCATGGTTGGTTGGCAATGATACCGTACTCTAAAGGAACTACGTTTCTTGGCAGAATACTTGCTTATGTTGATTACTATTAATAATAAAACATTTTCAGAAAAATTCTGTATTTTATCTTATTTTATGTTGGCCGGCGTTTTATAAAAGCAATAAGACATTTGAGGCTGTACGTTACTGCGATTCGATCACAGGGAAGGGAGTTTTACTTCGCTTCACATCATCCCTAAGAACACCCTTCCCGTGATAAAATCACAGTAACGCATGGCCTCAAGTGGTTTAATGCCTTTAACAGAGGCATTACGGTTGTCCTTGATGTCTCACTCTGTACTAAAAGCACTACAAGTTTGTGAAGACATCCATCCCTTTCTGTAAAAAATACTAAAAAAGAATCTGTGCTCTCTGCAATATTAATGGCATAAACAGAGAAGAAAATGAATAGACACAATAACAACAATAACAGCAGGCTAACAAAGAGGAATAAACGCTGGCACTCAGCCTTTTAAACAGCTGCTAGCATTAGCTGGCTAGTTAAACCAGCTGGCAACAGAAATGAGGAACTCACATTTCTTTGCTGTCGTTTCTCAGGAAACTGACAAAATGAAAAACTACCAACCTTGTACAGCATCGATCAGCAGGATCTGCTTTTCAACCTTGCGATAAACAATTTTCTGTTTTCTTGTCTATTGATCCTGTGAAATCAATCAAATCATGTCGATCAACGTGATCACATGATGCGTTTCAGCATTTTGATTGGCTTTGATTGGTTTCATGAAACGTGTGTTAATATAATCTGGTGCAGCAAAACTCTAGTGCAGCAGAAGTAGGTCAGAGTTCACGGCGCACTGTACACTGTAAAAAATAGCTCGTTAATTCAACCAAAAAAGATACTTCATGTGGTGACAAGTAAATGAACCAGTTTTATTCAATCTGAATAAATACTTTAAATACAGGATTCTTTCAATCAGTGTAATATTTGAGTTGAATAGAACTAGTTCTGTTGCTTGTTACTACATGATGTCATTTTTTGGGTTGCACTGATGAAGCACTTTTTACAGCATATCCTGATCCCACCCCTCCCCCCTCTGAAACAAAAACAAACACCATGTGCTGACAGTAAGCTTCAGACTCATCTCTTTCAGTTTTCTGAAATTTTTAATGAATTGTGGTGCTCTGGATGTCTCTCTGCACTCGTCTAGAAACATGAGGGGATGTGCCGGACCAAAAAAAAACACAATATGATACCACAATGTGATGTTTATGAAAAATAAACTACTATATCGCTGTTGTCGGAACAAAACCTCATGTCTCCAAAAAGAGAACTTTGCAGGAGAAGGAAAAAACATACTCTACTTTTAATGTAAGTCAATGGAACCAGACTTTTTTCCAAGTAATTTTGGGTCGTTTCTTTTGGTCCACTCATCATTAAATTTACAGACAAAGTATAGGACAAACGGTACTTTCAAATATGTCAAAAACTGAAAAATGAATGAAAAAATGGAGATACGAGGTTATTACAGGGTAATTACAGGGTAACAAGTGGATTGTGAGTTTTGAACCAGATCACTCACTGCTGCTTTACCCCTTGACGAACCTACGATGGTTACGGGGAGTAGGTCGTGCTGATTGTTATGATATGTGTATCATGTCTGTAACTTAAACCATTTGTATGTTTGTTATGAAGCCTAAACACAGAGGTATGATTTTAGGGTAAAGAGAGGATTTTGGGTGTTTTTTTGAGGCAGATTGCCTACTGATGCTTTGCCTTACCTCACTGTAACTGCTCTAGAGAGAGTCAGTTCTGCTGATTGTTGTGATTTGAGTAGAATCTTTGTGAGTTAAACCATTCTTGTGTTATGAAATCTAGAAGACAACCATGCAAACAGCCAACAAAAAGCTTTGGGCTCTAAGGGTTAAGTTGGTTGCGACTGTGGGAACTGAATTTCAGAGGAGCTGTGAATGAGTTGCAGGATGCTTTAGATTATGCAACTCAAGAGAAATGTAGTTAATGCGAGTTTCAGGCAACTAAAAGCTTCATTGTGTAAAACCAGCCTAGGGTGCGACTGTCTAAGTGTTGGTCCCATCAACAGGAAATCGCAAGTTCAATCCCCAGTGATGCCACAGCCATCTGTGGCCGGGAGTCCAAGAGGGCACAGTTGGCCTGGCCCTCTCGGCTGGCCCTCCTTCTCCCCCATCACTCACTGTGATGCTAGCCAGCAGAGTTTGTGGTTGGCATAGTGTAGTGGTTAACGCCTCTGCCTCCTACACTGTAGACTGGGGTTCCATCCCCTGCTCGGGCAAAGACCTACACTATAGGAGTCCTTGGGCAAGGCACCTAACACTACCTTCACCTACCTGTGTAAAAATGATGATCAAATTGTAAGTCACTCTAGATAAGAGCGTCTGCCAAATGCCGTAAATGTAAATGTTAGCTGATGTAGCAGAATTGGCAGTTAGAGTTCTCCTCCAAGCGTGTTCAGCTGCTTTACGTGACTCGGCGGAAGCTTGTGGCTTCACCCTTCTAGCACAGGTGGTATTGTGTGATTGGGGGAGTCCTAACTAATGGGTGGAAATGGAAACGTCTGAATTGGGGAGAAAATTGAAAAAAAAAAATCCCCCACCCCCCCAAAAAAAGCCAGCCTAAAGGTGTCAGTGCCACATACTGCACTCCCACAGTAACTTAATCATCCAAATCAGTAAACTCCTAAAAGTAAAGGTTCCTAAATAGTTCTTGTGTAAAGAATGTGCGAAATGAAGAACACTTTTAAAGAAATGGCATTTGAGAGCTTCACTATTATTCTTTTCATTATGAGCAGCACTTACTTCTCATGTTTCATGCTTTCTTCAAATCTCTTAAGATCTACATATTCAGACTGACTCTTGGATTTAGCACAGGCACCACCTGGACATTCGACATCAGCAGCATGTACCTGAGTCTCCTCTATTAAAGAAAATGGCAATTCTTCCCGGCTTTGTTTTGAGCCATCCACCTTGGCCAAATACACTGCTGACCTCATTTATGCGCTTAACTAGGCCCGTCTCTGTGGCTGCTACTCGACTAAAGCAGGTCGTTTACTCCTTTTTCTGGGATGGAATAAAAGGACAGTACATACTGTTACCCCTTGTAACTTATTTCTGTCTGAAACTTGTCTAAACACTTCCCTCACCCTCTGTCTGAGGCATGCTATGGCCCAACCAAATCCTCTCTTTGGTGACATTGCTTCATCTGTTCATTAACCCCTCAAAATCCCAGGCTTATTACATACTAAGGTTTATTATTTAGTAACTACACTGACTTCAATACAAACTGATTGAGCTTTTCTTAGTTTGTAGAACTTGTAAAACTTTGGGCCCACTGGCCATTTAAGGGGTACTAAGAGCCTGTGTTTCTTTTAAAATACATGAGTGTGGCCCGTGCTTAGAAGCAATTAGATTTTTGCAGCATTGTGGTTCAATTTTAGTCCATTACTCTTGGCAAACCATCTTTAATTGATAGACTCTTGAATTGTCAATGAGATTCTAGTCAGTAGATTGGCTAGACGATGCAAGCACCTTCACCTTCTTTAGAGGCCAGTCTTAAGTTATTTTGGCAGCGTGTTTTGGCTCATTGTCTAGTTGAAACGTCCATCTTCTCCTCTTTCTTGGCCATTGAGATTAAATTCTCTTCTAATATGTCCCAGTACATCGCTTTGTTCATGTATCGTTCTATGATTTGTAATGTTCCAGTAGCATTTGCAGAAACGCAGCTCCATATCGTGATGCTCCCACCATCATGCTTCACTGTGGGCACTCTTGGGATCATACGTGCAACCCCTCCTTCTCCAAACATGATGAGCTGAATTATCACCATACAGATCTAGTTTAATTTAATATGACTAGAGCACATTGGGCCTCATTCACCAACCGTTTTTAGGAAGAAGTTTCTTCTTAAAACCAACTTTTATGCAGTTTTTACAAAGATATTTGTGAATAATAATGATGGAGTAAAAGTGTAAGTTTGCTCTAATCAAAGTGGGGATGCAGGTGTTCCACATGCTCCACTGTCCGGGAGCCTGTGGCTCTGCTGACCCTACAGTTTTCCTCCTGGGCGTGTTTGTTGGACGTCTCTCACTGACTGTGTGTTGCGGGTTCTGCTGTGGGTTCTGTTCAGTATGCAGTGTGCTGGCTCGCTCTGATCTCCTGCGGTTTTCCATCCTGCTGCTGCCTGTTGTGGCTCTGCTGTTCTCACACAGGCCTTTCTCCTTTGTTGTCTCTGCGCTGGTGGAGAAGTCTCTTGAACGCCGGACCCCTCCGGACCCTCCTGCGTGGGGAACAGAAATTAATCTATTTTTCACTCTCCCTGGTGTTTGATACCCTGTGTAGCAGAGGCAATGTCATATCCTTGTTCTCTCTCTCCCGCTCTCTCTCTCTCTTTCTGTTTCTTTCTCTATACATTTCTCTCTGTCTTTCTATTTATTTCTTTCCTCTCTCCTCTATTCTTTCTATCTTTTCCCTTCTTTTTCTTTTTCTTTCTTTCTTTCTTTCTTTCTTTCTTTCTTTCTTTCTTACTTTTTTCCATCTTTTCTTCTTACTTTTCATTTTTCCAAGCTTTTTCTCCCTTAGTCTCTCCCTCACCTTTTGTGTCTTCCTCCCTTCCTTCCTTTCATTCATTCTTTTCCATTCTTTTTCTTTTGCTCCTTTTCTCTTTTCATTTCTGTTTCTCTTTTTTTCAATCCTTCTCTCTCTCTCTCTCTCTCTCTCTCTCTCTCATTAGTCTCCTCTTCTATTTAATCCTTCTTTCTCTTTTCTGCAATCCTGCTGTCTCTCTGTTCTTTCTTTCTTTCTTTCTTTCTTTCTTTCTTTCTTTCTTTTCTACTCTTTCTCACTCCTCTCTGGATCTCTGCCTCTCTCACTTTCTTTCCTGTCTCCCCTATTCTTTTTCTTTCTTTCTTTCTTTCTTTCTTTCTTTCTTTCTTTCTTTCTTTCTTTCTCTCTCCCTCAGTCTCTATCTCTCCTTTTATTCATTCTTTCATGCCTTTTTTCTGCCCCCTTCACTGAAACTCAGGCGTTGTAGATGTTCTCCACCGTCCGGTGGATCTGAGTGTTTCCTGTTCTCCGGCGTGTGGAGCTCTAAATCAGACCTGCAGGTGAAGTGGCTCAGAAGAAGGTGATGGACCCTCACTGTGTGGAAATTGTGAGGCCGGGTTAGATTGTCTCCTGCGGAGTTCATCTGAACTCCCTCTAATTTAACCCTGCAGGGGCTCATTTAACCCTGGTGGGTTTTCAGTCCCTCAGAAAAAACAAATCTCTCTGAATGTGTGCAGCTGAGATCTGGATAGAGGGAAAGAAGCTGGAGAACGAGCTGTGTTCTGCGTCTGTTGGGTTCTACAGTTCTGGATCACAACATGGCTGAGGATGGTCACCTAACATTTATGTCGAAGCAGAGAAAACACCAAAATCAAAAAAGCACCAAAGCGTTCTGCTATTGTTACAATGTCAAGGTTGTAACAAGAGAAGAACGCTTTTTGGTGCTGTATAGAACCACATACACCACATTCCCCATCAATTTGAAGAATATTTCACCATGCAGAGAACCATTTAAAACATACAGAACCAGTGTCTTTACTAAAGAACCCATGAAGAACCCTCATTTTTAAAAGTGTTGGATTCGAAAACAATTATATGACAAAGAGATGTACAGTAGACATAAAGCAGACACACAGACATACAGTAGACATAAAGCAGACACACAGACATACGGTAGACATAAAGCAGACACACAGACATACGGTAGACATAAAGTAGACACAGAGATGTACAGTAGACATAAAGTAGACACAGAGACGTACGGTAGACATAAAGCAGACACAGAGACGTACAGTAGACATAAAGTAGACACAGAGATGTATGGTAGACATAAAGCAGACACAGAGATGTACAGTAGACATAAAGTAGAAACAGAGATGTACGGTAGACATAAAGCAGACACAGAGACGTACAGTAGACATAAAGTAGACACAGAGACGTACGGTAGACATAAAGCAGACACAGAGACGTACAGTAGACATAAAGTAGACACAGAGACGTACGGTAGACATAAAGCAGACACAGAGATGTACAGTAGACATAAAGTAGAAACAGAGATGTACGGTAGACATAAAGCAGACATAGAGACGTACAGTAGACATAAAGTAGACACAGAGATGGACAGTAGACATAAAGCAGACACAGAGACATACGGTAGACATAAAGCAGACACAGATGTACAGTAGACATAAAGCAGACACAGAGACATACGGTAGACATAAAGCAGACACAGATGTACAGTAGACATAAAGCAGACACAGAGAGATGTACAGTAGACATAAAGCAGACACAGAGATGTACAGTAGACATAAAGCAGACAGAGAGAGATGTACAGTAGACATAAAGCAGACACAGAGACATACGGTAGACATAAAGCAGACACACAGAGATGTACAGTAGACATAAAGCAGACACACAGAGATGCACAGTAGACATAAAGCAGACACAGAGAGATGTACAGTAGACATAAAGCAGACACAGAGACATACGGTAGACATAAAGCAGACACACAGAGATGTACAGTAGACATAAAGCAGACACAGAGATGCACAGTAGACATAAAGCAGACACAGAGATGCACAGTAGACATAAAGCAGACACAGAGAGATGTACAGTAGACATAAAGCAGACACACAGAGATGCACAGTAGACATAAAGCAGACACAGAGAGATGTACAGTAGACATAAAGCAGACACAGAGATACACAGTAGACATAAAGCAGACACAGAGAGATGTACAGTAAACATAAAGCAGACACAGAGATGTACAGTAGACATAAAGCAGACACAGAGATGTACAGTAGACATAAAGCAGACACAGAGAGATGTACAGTAGACATAAAGCAGACACACAGAGATGCACAGTAGACATAAAGCAGACACAGAGAGATGTACAGTAGACATAAAGCAGACACACAGAGATGCACAGTAGACATAAAGCAGACACAGAGAGATGTACAGTAAACATAAAGCAGACACAGAGACATACGGTAGACATAAAGCAGACACAGAGATGCACAGTAGACATAAAGCAGACAGAGATGTACAGTAGACATAAAGTACTCTGTCTCTGTGTCTGCTTTATGTCTACTGTGCATCTCTGTGTCTGCTTTATGTCTACTGTAAAGGTAAAGAAAGGGATACAGAGAGAGAAGGAAAGAGAGAAGGGGAGAGTGAAAAAAGGAGATAAAAGAGAGAGAGAGAGATAGAGAGAGAAAACCAGAGAGAGGGAAAAAGCCAGAATAAGGGCAGTAGGATAGATAGAGCAACAGGGAGCGAAAAAGAGAGGGACAAAAGAGAGACAGGGAGAGGAGAGTGATAAAGAGTGAAGGGGACTAAAAAAGAAAGGGATAAAAAGAGGGGTAAGGGAGAGAAGAGAGATAGAGTGATGAAATGACAGAGAAATGGAGAAGAACAGACAGAGGGCAAGAGCGATAGAGAGAGAAGCTAGAGAAAACGCCTGTTAGAGAGAGAGAGAAAGAGAGAGAGAGAGAGAGAGAGAGATAGAGAGAGAGAGAGAGAGAGAGAGAGAGAGAGAGAGAGAGAGAGAGAGAGAGAGAGAGCTTTAGCAGCACTGTTCAGGATGAGCAGGATGGAGAAGTCAGTGAGTTTTGGGATTTCTGGGTTTCAGCCTCACTGATTTATCCACTGTGTTCACCTAAAGCAGACAGACCCTCTGGGAGGTGCAGTGAGGGGCCTGAGGTGAAGTTAATAAGTCTGGTGTCGTGGAGCGGCAGAGAAGAAACAGTGACTCAGCCTGAGCTCATGTTTACATACATAATCATCCTGACGCTTTCGGTTCTATCTGCAGAGTCTGGCTCCATCTAGAGGCTGTTCAGCAGAGGAACCTAAACTCAGAACACAGCACGAACTCAGAGTCTCTACACAGAAACGACTAGAGGGACAAGAGCAGCATCTCAGAAAAACAGCTCTGAAAAAAGACGGTTCTTCAATGGTTCTTTAGTTACGACAAAGGTTCTATATAGAATCATGAGCACTCAAAGAAAGCCATGGTCAAATGGTTCTTCAGACTGATGGAGAACGTGTTGTATATGCTTCTACATGGAACCTTTTCAAAAATAGTTCAATATTAAAGTGTTCACGTGGTTCTGTATAGCACCAAAAAGGGTTCTTCTGTTGTTACAAGCTTGGCATCATAACAATAGCAGAACCTTTTCTGATGCTATGTTGAACCATTTTCAAAAAGGTTCTATATAGAATACTATACAACACATTCTCCATCAGTCTGAAGAACCATTTCACCATAGAAAGAACCCTTTAAGCATGCAAAGGGTTTTTTGAGTGCTCATGGTTCTATATAGGACCATTTTCTTTACTAAAGAACCCTTGAAGAACCATCTTCTTTAAAAGGATACTGAGGAAATTGTAGATCTGCAGTGCGATTTCTTAGTATATCCAGCATCTATCAGCACAAGAACGAAAGTGTGTTAGGTTCTATTCTTACACTATTCTTATACTACCAACCTCTGCTGTTAAAGGAGAATTCCACCAATTTTCCAAAATTTCTACACAATCAGATGGTTAAGATGTAAACAAAGTCGTTCAGAGTGGTTTGGTGTGAAACGCTCTGCTCTAGAGAAACTTACTGAGTCAGAATTGTTCACAGTGGTGGTGATAGGAACCAGACGTCCACCTCTAAAAGCTCCCTCACAGAAACTTATTACACTAAATGTTTATGAATTCACTGCCTGATGACTGAGACACTGTTTTAAGACAGCTCTGAGGAGATTTCGGCCTAAAACATTTAAAAGCCATTCATCATGGAGGGGTGCATGTGCAAAGTGTTGTGAGGCAAAATAGTCCATGAAGAAAAGTTATTTGTTCAGATTTCCCACTATTTCACCATCATGACCACTACCTATAAAACTCAGAAGACCCGTGTAGGTTCACTGGTGGTTTCGGACAGTAAATAAAATGTCTATATTTGTGTTGTAGACATTGTGACCCCTGGTTCCTAGGTAGTACCATGGTGGTGGTAGTATGAGGGAAGACCGATTGAGAGAGGGGGGAGAACTCTGAGAACTTGGGCTGGATTCCCCTTCATAGCTGTAGTAGGAGTGATGCAGGACTGAGGAACAGGGAGGAGATGGGGTGGCGGTGGAGATTGCCAACACTTCGTCACGGGAACGGAAGGCACCCCTGGTCAAATGACATGCTTTTGGGGAGTAGGGTCACAATGGTGATCATAACAACAGGCGAACAAAACCAAAGGGACAAGACAAAAGACGTGGTCGAAAAACAGGCAGTCAAGTTCAAAAAACACAGATCAAAAAGACAGGGCAACGGTACAAAAGGGGCAGGAAGAGGCAAATCAAAGATCGACGCAAAGGTTGGATAATCAGAAATATACAGATAGAACTAAACGCTCAGTAAGTTCGCTGGGAAACAACACCTCGCACTGACTCTACCTACAGCCCGGGCTTAAATACTAAGCTAAACAGATCACATGATAAAAGCACAGGTGAAACAGGTTAATACTCAGGAGACTTTGATCGTTGACAGGTACGTGAGACATTGTCCGAAGTCACATGATCCTTGAGTGATTTGTGGGTATTGGAGTCTTTCTCTGACTGCGACTTGGCATGAAGTCTCTCAATCACATGACCTCCCAGAGTATTCTGGGAAATGGAGTCCGACTCTCCCTGAGAGTTTGTTACATGCGTGACACTACTGCACATTTTAATGACCAATTAGAATTTTATATTATAATATACCTATATACGGCCTGTGCAAAACAATTTTAAAGAAATAAAAAGAAATTGTGCACAAAAATTTGTTGAAACATTGAAGTGTCTGGATGCGTTCTTTTGACCGACTGTATGTAAATGTGTGTTTTGTGACATCCCAAAAACAGTGAATTCACATTGGGCTGTTTTTGTAGCTTTGTCTTCATAAAATTGAAGAGGAAACAGCTCATACTCAAAATCAAGCCTAAATAAAATAATAGCCCTTTAGTGATTTTCATGTGTGGCATGCCCCCAACCCCTGAGCCCTGATGAGGGCTGCGAGAGCCAGCAGGAAGGCAGGGCCCAAACTCCGAGCCCAGAGGAAACCCGTGAGGGAGTGGGGGACAGGCCCGTGCCACACCATGGTATGGGCTCCTTAAGTGAACAGTCATGATTACATTGCTACACCAGATTTTCTACAGAGTGAGGTGCGCTGTGTGTTAAGCTTGCTGTGACAGCAGGTGAGATCACACTCACAGCTGACCCTAATCCAGGTAATGATCTTAGTGTAATCTAGTGACGCTGTTGGTTTACGCCTCTCTCTCTCTCTGTGTCTCTCTGCTGTCTCTCTGCCGAGTCACTGTGCTCTGCGGGAAGCTCCTGAGATGATGATTCGGCAAAACCACAAGCAGGACGCGCTGCCATCAGCCGTGAGTACCCACTTCACACCGAACACACAGAGTGCTTTGGGTCACTTCACTGATCTACACTTCTGAGAGATGTTTAGAAGAGTTTTATGAAGACACAATGGTTCAGTTCAGTGATCACGATGTATGTTTATGTGTCAGTTGTTCATAAAATTTCAAATTTCACAGTGATTACAGTCAATTCAATTATTTTAGCTCTTTCTACAATCATTTTTCAAAATATGCTGAATACCTTTATGTATAACTGGAGGAACATTATTATAATCGATGATAATTGAATCCCACATTCCAAAAATGTCCGGCATTCAATTCCAAAAACTTTGCAAAACGTGCTGTTGAATCATCACCTCCAAACTGATTAACGTCAACAATTAAGTATAATATCAAAATTTTCACTCACTTTCAGTTTCTCTGAGAAATCTGCAGGGATATTTTCCACACCTCCAAAGTTCAGTCTTAGAAGCTGGTTGATCATTTTCTGAAGTAATCAAACCCATTCAGTGGTGTTGAGGTCTGGACTCTGGGGTGGTCAGTCCATTGTTCAGCTTCTTTGCTTGATGTGTCCGTCTCCTTTTCTCAGTGAGGTTCTTCTTCACAGCTACACATCCTTTCAGACCCACAGCGCTGAGTCGTCTTCTCACAGTGGAAGGATGGACAGAAACACCTGTGGATGTTTTCAGATCTGAAGCAGCTTGATTTTCTCCTCTCTCTCAAAGATGAAAGCTTTAAGTGCTGTTTATCTGATGGGGACAGTGTTGGTGTCGACCAGGTCTTCCAGGTGGTTGTTAGGAGACACATTTTCTCTGTATCTTCTTCAGCTTTGGAAACTCCATGTATTTTTTTTTTAATCCCCCTTTATTTATGCATTTAGACTGTATTATATCTAATCTCCTTAGAAATATCTCCTGAAAATGAATGGCTTCAATGTCAGTGGCTGGAAATTAGAGAAATGAAATGTGGACTTTTGCACAGTCTTTTTCATAGTCTAGTCTAGTGTTATATGAAAATGTTCAAGAGCAGCTGTACATGAGCCTAAGGTCACCATGCCCAATGCCAAGTGTCAGCTAGAGGGGTATAAAGCCCCCCAGCATTGGGCTGTGGAGCAGTGGAGCTGTGCTGTCTGGAGTGATGGAGCTCCATCCAGTACCTTTGGGGTGAGTTGGAGTGATTCAGAACTGACCATCCAACATCAGTACCTGACTAATGCTCAATCAAATCCTCACAGCAATGTTCCACCGTCTAGTGTAAAGCCTTCCTAGAGGAGTAGAGGCTGTTACTGCAGCAAAGGAGGAACAAACTCCCTATTAATACCCTTCATTTCAGAGGAGACGCTTGAGGAGCAGGTGTCCACAAACTTCTGGACGGACAGTGAATATCAGTGTGTGAGTTACTGTGTTAATCCTCTGAGGCTCAGGAGTGATGAGTTTGAGTGACGTCTCTTTCTCTCGTGCAGGGCATGATGGGTCCAGGTGATCCGCTCTTGTTGACTTGCCGCGCCAAAGCTGCAATGATCCATCCAGGAAGCTCCGGCGTCCGCCCGCTCTCCAAAAACAACAGACTCTCGCTCACACCTGGCCTCCATCTGTCAGCAGCACCTGCCCAAAACGTTTCAGCTCCACTAAAGCCATCTTCATCTTCCTCCTGCTCTTCCTCAGCCGCTCTGCCTGCAGCAGAGGAGTGTCTGGAGAGCCAGCGAGAGGCCGAGAACTTCCCCCCAAGGTTCATACTGCACTGGTGTCAGAGCAGATCATAGAAAAGTAGACTGTGTGTTGAAGAGAATGAAGCTTTATTCACCAATGTTTTCTTATTTGGGATTTGTTCTTAGGTACACACTTGGTTCTTTAAGGGCTCTTAAAGAAAATGGTTCTATGTAGAACCACGAACACTCAAAGAACCCTTTGCATGATTAAGGGGTTCTTCTCAAGAGCACAAAGGTGCGAACAGTTCTGTGGTTTAAGAACACGTCATGAATCTGACGTAGACTTTTTCTTAGGACCTTTTACAAGAACACATTTAAGGATAAACTTAGAGGATATATTGGTGAATGAGGCTCAATGTTCCCATTGACAAATTTGCTATACGTGAGTGCAGATATATGAAGGTCCTCACAACCGTTTACACCCTTTCACAGTGAAGCTATTGACTTTATACTGACTTCTGTCTCGGAATAATGACTTATTTTCTCAAAATTTGGACTTACTCTGTCAAAAAATCAGTTAAATATCAAGAAAATAATTGCTATAATTATAATAATTCTAATGATAATGAAACTATCATTAATCATTATTTCATTATTCTAATATTTTAAAAAGAATAATGACTTTTTAAAAATATTAGATTAATGAAATAATGATTAATGATAATAATTTTCTTGAAGCTGAATTTTTATAAATTCTTTGAAAAAAAATAAATCAATGTTTTGATAAAACAAGTCATTTTTTTAACATTAATTTGAGAAGATATTTTGAGATGCTTAGTCAATATTATGAGAAAACAAATAATTATTCTGAACTCAACATTTTGAAACAGTAAGTCACTATTTCAAGATGTTAAATCAATATTTTGAGATGCTGCTGCCTAAAACAGAGAAAGAGAAAAAAAAAGAAGAAAAAAAACAAAACAAACAAACAAAAAAAACTAACTAACAGGTGATTTTTTTATTCTTCTCTTCCTGGCAGGTACGGAGCCCCACTGGTGACATCCTGTATGAATAAAAATAATGGGTGGCCACGACTCAGTAAGGCATGGGAACAAGATAATTAAGTCGTGGCCACAAATTAGTAAGGCATAGGAATGAGATTCTAATGCGTGGCCACGTCTTAGTAAGGCACAGTCTTGTCTCCACGCCTTACTAAGTCGTGGCCACCACTTAATTATGTTATTCCCACTCCTTACTAAGTCGTGGCCATGCACGAGGATCTTGTTTCCACGTGTTAATACGGGTGGCCACACATTATTTTATGTATATTGGATGTCACCACTGGGGCTCCGTAGGCAGGAATACAAGCCCTTGTCTATTTTATATGCCTTAATTTGTTCAGTCTTTATTGCAAAATGAGACTTTACCAAGTGAAATGATGTTACAGGTGCCATTATATCTAATATTTCTCATTCTGAGACTGTTGTAAGAGTAGTAGAAGACTTTTTAACATATTCCTAGACATTTTACATGTGCTTTCATGTATTGAGATGATCTTACTTCAATGCAAGATAATGTTGCTTGTTTCACGCATCATTTCTTGAAACAAGCCAAGTGATCTGCCAAGTGAAATGAGGCAATTTCACCAGACAGAATGACTCAAAACAAGTAAAATAACATCTAGAAACAGGCAGAAAACTCTTCTTACAACAGTCTTAGAATGAGAAAGATTAGACATATTGGCTAGATTTAAGATATTTTCTAGTTCTCCAGACTTCTCACATTTTTGCAGGGTTGATACTTGAAGTTCTTGTTGCTTTAACCTACGCTCCTACTCCTGTCACAGGCGTCCACTGAAACTGGCGCCCCTGGAGCTCCCCCTGGAGGTGAAGGAGGCTCAGCGGCAGAAGATGCACAGCGTTCAGCAGGAGGCCAAGGTTTCTACCCGCAAGCTGGAGGCAGCAGGGGGTGAGCCGTGTGAGCCGCGCCGCAGAAAAGTGAAGGCCTGTGGGCCGGACGGAGTGGCCAAGTCTCCTGCACGACCACCACTGACCACCATCGTGAATCCTTACAAACTCCAACAGAAAGCAGGCAGATCACTGCTTCCTGTCAATCAGCTCCAGCTAGGTGATGATGATAGGTCGGTTGGGAAGGAGGCGGGTCATAAGGAGAGAAATCCCATTCCTGCAGCTAAATCTGCTCACGTATCTCCTGCTGGACAATCCAGTCATGCAGACCAGAAAGCTGGCCAATCAGCACGTGCCGAACAGACCTGTGGCCAATCAGTGCTGCCTGAGGTGAGATCAACTCAACTGAATGCCAGCTTTGCAAAACCATCACTAGATAAAAGGCAATGATAGTTAGAAATATGACAATTCATTTTCTATTCTGCGTAATTCAGTCTTTGAGATGTAAACAGTCATTCAGAGTGGTTTGGTGTGAAATGGTGTCTTTACAGTGGTGGTGATAGGAACCAGACATCACTAGGGGCCCTGGAGAAAGAGGTTAAACGAGAGCCGCTCTATGACAAGCCCGGCCTCTTCCTATTTCCTCCGTTGTATCAAAAACATGACTACATTTTACATTAAAACTGTTTAAGCATTTCTAAACTATGAATTTCCTCAACTGCTCCATCTAAACCCATTCATTCTGGACTCGCCCGGGAGCGCCCTCTAGCATTCGAGAAACCCGGAAGACATTACAGAGTGGAAATTCTCCTCTCTACAAGTTCCCTGTTTAAACTCAGCCATATTTAAATTTGTCCTCTGGAGAGGTTGTGTTCACTCATGCTCACATCATTTGCAGCTTCAGTGTTCAAACGTTTGCATACAGTGATATTAAAATTCAGTGTGGAAGATTTTTTCTGTCCTTTTGATTTTCTGCTGAACTTTAGCCAATCCTCCTTGTCGTCTCAGGTCCAGGACGCGGGCTGTAGAAGGCGTCCCAGGCTGCGGAGGGCCCCGAGGCTGGAGGAGGATCAGAGTAAATCCGGCTCCTCCACAGGAGGATTATGTGCTGAGGAGGGAAAGCCTGGCCTCGCCTGGACAGGCTCGGGGCAGAGGAGCACTGAGAAGGCCCTCAGAGAGGCCAGCAGAGTGCTGGAGAAGGCCTCTCGCAGGAATCAGTCAGGAATAACAGCGGTGTCCAGGGCGGAGGAGCCGACAGCTGGGAAGTTCAGCAGGAGGATGGCTGCGTATGACATCCAGGAGGCTGTGCTGTGACCTTTTAAACAGTTTGACCCTGAACTTCGACCCAGCGTTTTGTTTTTTTTTTTCTGAAATGAAGGGTATTAATAGGGGGTTTGTTCCTCCTTTGCTGCAGTAACAGCTTCTACTCCTCTAGGAAGGCTTTATACTAGACGGTGGAACATTGCTGTGAGGATTTGGTTGAGCAATAGTGAGGTCAGGTACTGATGTTGGATGGTCAGTTCTGGATCACTCAAACTCATCCAAATAGTATTGGATGGAGCTCCAGAGAACACAGCTCCACTGCTCCACAGCCCAATGCAGGGGGGCTTTATACCCCTCTAGCCCACACTTGTCATTGCGCATGGTGACCTTCGGCTCATGTGTGGTCACTTTGTAGCATCCCATTCTGTTGATCATTGCTTTTCTATTGAGATTCTGATCCTTCATCTTTGTCCACTGTCTACTTTGGTCTCGTCTCTTTAATCCTGTGTTCACTTTCTCTGTCCATCTCTTTGTTTTTCTCTGTGTTTCTCTTTCTTTCTTTCTGCCTCTCTTTCTTTAGCTTACATTCTCTCTGTTTAAGACCTTCCACTCTTCATTTCTTTCTTCTCGTTTAGTTTCTTACTTTCTCAACCATTCTTTTTTGCTCTTTAACCTGCTCTCTGTCTCATTCACTCTTTCTCTGTCTTTCATTTTCATTCTTGCCTCTCTATCTCTATCTCTCTCTCTCTCTCTCTCTCTCTCTGTCTCTGACTCGTTTTTCTCACTCTGTACCTTGCAGTTGGGTATTCTTTTTCATTCTCTTTCTTTCATTTTCTTTATTTATTTCATTTCTCACACACATACACTCTTTCATTTTGTCTTCCCTCATTTTTTCTCTTTCCTATTCTATTCTTTGTTTGTTGTTTTCATTTTATAGCGTTCATTTTCTGCTTTTCTTTCTATCTGTGTAATTCTGCATTCTCTGTCCTTTTCTCTTTCCCAACCATTATATCTTCCATTCTTTATCTTTTCATTTTCATTTTTTTATTTATCCTTATACTATTTTCTGTCTTTACACTCTCATCTCTCTCTCTCTCTCTCTCTCTCTCTCTCTCTCTCTCTTTCTCTCTCTCTCTCTCTCTCTCTCTCTCTCTCTCTCTCATAACCCTGGCAGTACTGTTAATCTCAGTAGCACACAGGTGTCAATGAAGCAGTCTAACAGCCCCTTTTCTGTTACTCTTCTACTACAGTTTCAGTAAAGCATTCCAGCTTGTGTAGCACATTCAGACACAGGTTCGCACTAAAATAGTCCCGCAATTTAAATAAACAGTGTAAAACTCCTTTCTCTGCCTGTCTGCCTGTTTTTCTCTCTTTCAGTGATGAATGTGTGTCAGAAATAAATGCCCTGTATTCTGAGCACACTAGTTCTGCACCTGAGCCTCCATCCAGAACTGTATTCACAAAGCATCTCAGACTCATAGAGCTGATCTGGGATCAGTTTGACAGTGTTGTAAGTCAGCTGGTGCTCTGCGAACACCAAGCTCTAATCTTCTCTGTTAAAGAAGATCAGAAGGTGGACTGGGAACCTGTCAGTCTTTTCAGAGCAGGTAGTTCACAGAGAGCAGGAGACAGTGTGATTTAGACGTAGAAGCTGGTAATCCAGAGTTTGGGGACGCACAGTATTCAGCATGCTTTTTAATAAAAATGCCTTTTCTGCTGTTAATGAATACTTTGACATATTAAACACTAAACAGGTTTATTTAGAAGAAAACAATACACGATCAATAAAGAAACACAGTGTCATTGATTTCCACTGTACTGAAGCAGTAAAAGCTGCTTTAGTGCTCGTAGCTCAGCCCTGTGGAGACTTTTAGATTGCTAGACTGCTTAGTTGGTTAGTTAGCCAGTCAGTTAGGTGGTCAGTCAGTGAGTTACTTAGTCAGTTAGTGAGTCAGAAGCTAGTTAGTTAGCTAGTCAGTTAATTAGTCAGTTAGTTAGTTAGCTAGCCAGTTAGTCAGTAGCTAATTAGTTAGCTAGTCAGTTAGTTAATGAAGCAATTGGTCAGTGTTCAGTTAGCTGGTTATGTACCTAGTTAGTCAGTTAGTTAGCAAGTCATTTAGTTAGTCAGTTGGTTAGTTAGTTAGGTAGGTAGTTAGTCGGTAAATCAATCTGTCAGTTAGTTAGACAGTCAGTCAGTCACTTAGTTATTTGGTTAGCAAGTCATTTAGTTAGTCAATCAGTTGGTTGGTTGGTTAGTTAGGTAGGTAGGTAGTTAGTCGGTTAGCTAGTTTGTCAGCTTGTTAGTTAGCTAGTCAGTCAGTGAGTTAGTCAGTAAGTCAATCTGTCAGTTACTTAGTCAGTCAGTCAGTCAGTTAGTTAGTCAGTAAGTCAATCTGTCAGTTAGACAGTCAGTCAGTCAGTTAGTTAGTCAGTAAGTCAATCTGTCAGTTACTTAGACAGTCAGTCAGTCAGTTAGTTAGTCAGTAAGTCAATCTGTCAGTTACTTAGACAGTCAGTCAGTCAGTTAGTTAGTTAGCCAGTAACTCAATCTGTCAGTTAGTTAGACAGTTAGTCAGTCAGTCAGTTAGTTAGTCAGTAAGTCAATCTGTCAGTTACTTAGACAGTCAGTCAGTCAGTTAGTTAGTCAGTAAGTCAATCTGTCAGTTACTTAGACAGTCAGTCAGTCAGTTAGTTAGTTAGTCAGTAACTCAATCTGTCAGTTAGTTAGACAGTCAGTCAGTCAGTCAGTTAGTTAGTCAGTAAGTCAATCTGTCAGTTAGTTAGACAGTCAGTCAGTCAGTCAGTCAGTTAGTTAGTTGTTAGTTAGAAGCCAGGTCCAGGAGGTGCTTTGCATCTAAAAACAGCGTTTATCTACATTATCACTGCTAATGGAGGGTTTTGATGAATGTAAGGTTTTTTAAACTTGTCATAAATTTTTACAAGATTTTGCTTTTTTCATCAATAGACGTTTGAAGTTGAGCATCATTCTGAATTTTTAGGTTAACTACAGGACTACATACATGCTACAAGCAAGCTAACACTCTTGTGCACTGAAATGACGTTGCATGAAAGTAAGTCTACTATTAAATTTCAACACGATTACATACCAACACCACCTACTTAACCTGCTGCCTAAAACTTCCAAAGCAACTTCACTACCTTCTTTGACAAGCTTGCTTGTTTGTGTGGGGTATTTTGGTGAAGTCTGTCTTATGATGTCAGGTCAGTGCACAACAGTGTTAGCTTGCAGGAAGCAATAAAAAGTCATATTTTGGCTTTCTAAATACCTTGTAAACCTAACATCTGTATAGGTCTGGGAAATGCAAAATGGATAGGCTTAATCGATTGTAATAATAAAAATGATAAGTTTCTCTCACTGGAAGAACCAAGTACAGCCTCACACTACAAGAAACCATTTTTATTTATTGCCCAGGGGTCAGCTGGCTGCATAGCCTATGGTAGAAGAAATTGCAGATGACAAACTACAAATATAAAATGATTACTTTGTGAACTGTATCTTGAATAACACCATGAACTCTACCATGAACACCACCATGGACACCACCATGAACACCACCATGGACACCACCATGAACACCACCATGAACACCACCATGAACTCTACCATGAACACCACCATGAACACCACCATGAACACCACCATGAACTCTACCACGAACACCACCATGAACACCACCATGAACTCTACCATGAACTCTACCATGAACACCACCATGAACACCACCATGAACGCAGCAACAGATGAGCTGCAGTCTGTAATTCTTCACCACTATAATGGACCTACAATGTAGGTGGCGCTTATAAAGTGGCCAGAGAGTGGAAGTACAAGGTAGGGGGTTCTAATAAAGTGACCAGTGAGTGAGTAAAGTAGAGGGTCAGTGGAGCTATAAATGTTAATAGGAAATATGAATATGTGAATTGATGTGAATGTCAAATCCACATGACTGTAATGTACAGAGAACAGAAATGATCCTCTATCCTGCACAGTTTTATCTGCTTTTACAGTCAAATCACCAGCTTCTTGTAAGGCCATTCCGGAGTTGAATCAGGTGTGTTAAGAAGAGGAAGCATGAAACATTGCTAGAGACTAATGACCACATCTGAAGCATCTGTTCTGAAACGTCAACCCCCTGTACAGGACAGGACACAGCCCTGGACTAAAGTTAGCCTGACCTATTGGCCCCTTGATCTCCTCAATACAACAGTAGACATTAGAAATAGATTCCCAAGGTCTCTCTTTCCTGCCGCCTGTAGAGTTTCTTACATTTCCTAAACCTCATACTTTTCTCTGCCAGTAAGTACAAGTTATTCATTATTCAGCAGCTGGAAAAAAACAGTTATCATACATTCACAGAAAATTGGGGGAAAAAAAACAGAGTTTTTTAGTGTGTCCACTCTTTTCCTTTATTCCAGCTTCCATTCTTTTCAGGAGACTCACTTTCAGTTTCTCTGAGAAACCTGCAGGGATATTTTCCACACCTCCAAAGTTCAGTCTTAGAAGTTGGTTGATCATTTTCTGAAGTAATCAAACCCATTCAGTGATGTTGAGGTCTGGACTCTGGGGTGGTCAGTCCATCGTTCAGCTTCTTTGTTTGATGTGTCCGTCTCCTTTTCTCAGTGAGGTTCTTCTTGACAGCTACACATCCTTTCAGACCCACAGCGCTGAGTCGTCTTCTCACAGTGGAAGGATGGACAGAAACACCTGTGGATGTTTTCAGATCTGAAGCAGCTTGATTTTCTCCTCTCTCTCAAAGATGAAAGCTTTAAGTGCTGTTTATCTGATGGGGGCAGTGTTGGTGTCTACCAGGTCTTCCAGGTGGTTGTTAGGAGCTCCATCTTCACTGGAAGTTTTGGGAATGTTCATTTTTTAAGACTTTCTTCTTGATGCAAGTGGTTTATCTTATGTTTAATCTCCCCAGAAATGTGTCCTCAAAATGGGCAGAAATAGAATGAAAGAATGGCGGTCTCTGACTTTTACACAGTACTGTATGTATGTATGAGGCCTGTGAAAACAATTAGGGGTTCAGATGAAGCATGTAGACTGGGGGCAGAGAGAGAGAGAGAGAGAGAGAGAGAGAGAGAGAGAGAGAGAGAGAGAGAGAGAGAGAGGATAAGGAGTATATGGAGCTGTACACAGAGGAAATCTGGCATGTTCCAAGTCTTGCAGAACAAGAAAGTTAGACAGGGTCAAACCCCTGAGAACCTGAACCAGAGCTGCTTCTTGAAGGAAAACTTCCATGAAAGAACACCATCCAGGTAATTTATCTTTACAGCGTGATCCAAATGCACATTAATCATCCTGGAAAAGTCAAAGACCTTGTCTGTCAGGATCTTTCTGGAAGATGTGGACAAAAACCTAAGGTGGATCTAAAGAACATGATGACAGAAAGGACTCATTTTTTCCTGAAGCCAAGCCCTCAAAAGCACTATTTTAGTTAATCTACTAATCTACTCAAAGAAACCCTGCGATTCCCCAGAGTCATGCAAGTCATCATTACTCCACATTCCTCACTGCCCCACTTGACTGGGACATGTGGCATCTCCACAGCTGTGAGACACAAAGAGAAAGTCGTAAGTGTCCTGTCATTTCGGGGAACCATATGTCAAGGTGAATAGGTCAACCCTGAGGCGTGTCTAGCCCCTTTTTTTAGGGGTGCTCAAGTACTCCTAATTTGAGTCCCAGCACCCCTAAAAATAAGAGTAAAAAGTCTTTTTTTGTTGTTTTTAAAGAAAACGGAAATTTGTCTCTGATAAGGGTCATTCTACAGAAATGTCTATTTTTTCATCTATCTGTAGGAGTCACTGGTGTTACTGATCATCACTGGTGTTACACATAAGAAAGGTAACACCAGAGACATTTTTAATGAAAAATGCATTAAATAAAATGGCTGCTACAGAGCATCAAACCACATGTTGTCAATCATAGAATATCCACTAAAATATGTAATTTAATCCATTTGTTTTCTATTTTTTCACAGTTACCTAAGTATAAAATAGGTCACACCAGTGACTTCAACTAACAGCTTCATATGAAATCATGAGCTAAATGAAAACATCTATGATAACTGAAAAGACACAGTGGACTCACCATGTGCTTTTCTTCATAGATCCTCAGAAAACAGGTAAAACAAAGTCAAGTGATGTCATCAGTGTGATTTTATTAATAGTTTTTGTTACACAGTAACACCAGTGATGCGACTCCTGGGGACCACAACTTTCATTATATATTTTATAATATTTATTTTTGTCATTTATATATCATTTCATAGTCATGTTTAGATTATTGCAGTTAAAACTGCAGAAAAACATGTTTTTTTGCCTACAGCTCTGATCCTAGAATCACTCCTGGTTTAAACTGGAGCACTCGGCTCAAAGAGAGCAAGTTATTCTATTACAGTGGTTGTTTGGCTAAAAGTATAAAAATGTTTTCCTCTTGCTCCAAATATAATCATCAGTCACCGATGTCCTGTTACAAATATCAAGACATGTTTGGTGGCTTAGTTTGCTAGTTTGGTCTCTTAGTTTGCTAGTTTGGCGTCT